>NC_073304.1:126334359-126531859 GCF_027595985.1 Sorex araneus
TTTGCCAAACTCCAAACTCCCAAACACAAGCAAAGCCTGGGTCACAGTGAGTAGGGTCATAGAAAATCAATAAACCACTGCATTTCATATCACCAATCCATTAGTTTTTCCTCTTGTTTATGACCAAAGTTTTTGAGGATTTAGTGGAATTATCTGATAATAATAATTGCTTTTTAAAATGAAATTTTTGTTTTGGGGCCCCACTCAGTGATCCTCGGGGTTATTCTTGGCTCTGCACTCCAGACCACCCCTGGAGGTCCCAGGGACCCATGGTGTATGCCAGGGTTGAACCTGGGTTGGCCATGTCCAAGGTAAGTGCTCTTTTCACTGTACTATTGCCCTAGCCCCTTGCTCTTTTTTAAAATTTTTTTGTGGTTTTTGTGCCGCACCTTAGCAATTCTCAGGGCTTACTCCCGAGTCTGTGCTCCAGAATCAGTCCTGGCAGGGCTTGGGCTATTTCAAAGCAAGTGATCTGTCACTGTCACTGTCATCTCGTTGCTCATCGATTTGCTCGAGCGGGTACCAGTAGTGTCTCCATCATGAGACTTGTTTGTTACTTTTTTTTGGCATGTTGAATACACCACGGGGAGCTTGCCAGGATCTGCCGTGTGGGCAAGATACTCTCGATAGTTTGCCGGGCTCTCTGAGAGGGACGGAAGAACTGAACCGGGGTCGGCTGTGTGCAAGGCAAATACCCTATCCGCTGTGCTATCGCCCCAGTCCCAGCAAGTGATCTACCCACTGTATTATCAATCTGGCCCCAATAATAGTTTATTCTAAATAATTTGTAGAATAAAAATTATGATGCCCATGAGAGTTTACTTTATAGATAGCCTTAGGCGATATATATATAGTATATATATATATATATATATATATATATATATATATATATTCTTTTTTTTATGCCATGATTTAAAGTATAAAGCCTTTAGACTTTAGAGTTCTATAAGCTGGAGAAGTGCATTGACCAGGTCACAGCTGTCCAGCAAATAAGTGGCAGAGCCTGGCTTGGAATTCAAGTACCACGTCATTATTAAGGGCCACTTGACATACCCGGTACTGTGTGTTTGTTTGGAACCCAAGCAGAGTTTGGGTCATTCTTGTAATTTATTCCTAACCAGCTGTTAAGCATTCTCTGAATGGGTCAAGAAAGCTATTTATACTAGAGGCTTGTTAGAATACCTAAGTAAAAGAGAGAAGGTAGATTGGGTCTGGGGAAGAGAATGAAGATTAGAGCAGGGAAAGTTACTCACTTTAGCAGATATAGAATAGAAGAGTTGTCTTAGTATCAAGTTGATACCCCCACTTCTTTGTTATGGTAAACTCAGTTCTGTAGGGGAACAACAATGTCCAAAGGCATTACTGATCTGTAGAACTGAGATTACCATGGCAAGGGATGGAAGTTGGAGGGGGAGGGGGAGAACTCCTCTGAGGGAGGGAGATGTGTTGGAACATTGTATGCATGTAAGCTATCACTAACAGTAATGTAAATTACGATGCAGAAAATTATTATTATTATTATTATTATTCATTTTTGATTTTTGGGTCACATTTGGTGATGCATAGGGGTTACTCCTGGTTCTGCACTCAGGAATTACCCCTGGTGGTGCTCAGGGGACCACATGGGATCCTGGGAATCAAACCCGGGTTGGCCGAGTACAACCCTACCCGCTATACTATTGCTCCGGCCCTCTGCATAATTTTTTAAAATAAATTAACTAATTGCAAGAGTAATCTCAGACCCTGCTTGATATCTCTGGATAAACTATGTCAGAAGTGAGAGCAAGATGCAGAAGACAGGAACCTACAACCAGATTACAAGTGTGAGGTCAACCCTCAGGTCTCAAGAGAGCTGTTGCAAATAATGAGTGGCTCCTAATCATAGACTTGGATAAAAACACTGGCTCACTTCCTTCGTGTTATCAGTGAGCTCATGTGTCAGAAGCTGGTGGAAAACAGTGAATAGATAAACGTTACAGAGAGTGGAAGGAAGTTACAGAGAGCTTCCCTGAGCATGCAGGGTAATCCAATGCTCAAAACGCTCCTTTTCTTCACAGCTGAAAATGATTGCACCTCCCAGGAGAAAGAGAGTTTCTTCCTTCCAACTCCATTTTCATTTTTTGCTCATTGGGAAAGATGACAGATTAGAATTTATCAAAAGTAGGATGAATGAAATTTAAGGTTCTCTTGATCACTTATCGCAGCCAGTGTTTTTATAGGGAATCGATTTTTTGACTTAGGTAGAGTTTCTTTTTGTTTCTATGCATCTGTCCTTAAAACTCAGTTGTATTCACAATAGGTTATTCCAATGATGACTTTGTATTGTTATTTTGTTTCTCACCTGCCAATGAGACATTAATGAGCCACTAAGAAAAAAATTAAAATGTATTCTCTGCTAAATATAAATGGACCTAGTTAGTGTTTGTTAAAGACCATGTAGGTCATTCTTCCTGGATTGTTTTTACTTACTGAATTCCTCTGTTCCACAGGAATCTAATGCATGGAGATGCTTTATGGCATTTCAACACCAGGGAAGTGCTGAAAGAATTTAGATGAAATCAGGGAACTTCCTCAGCAGTGAGAGGCTGCCTGGTTTTCCACATAACCCTTCTATCTCTGAAAGACTTTGTAATAACATCTGTCACTTTAACCAAAAACATCCTTGATACAAGAAGTTTAACATTTCCCAAGGAAAGTGATTCTCTGGAGTGTGCAGTTTGGTCTGATGATGACCTATTTCATAACTTTGATCCTTTTCAATAAAGTTCACAACCTCAGGCTTTCTTAAAACGGGTAATGTTGAGACCAAGTATAAAACTGCACCATAAAATGTAAAAGGAATTAAAAAAATAGTTTTCATGTGAATCTCAAGAGGAGCTAGGGGTTAATGGAGCAACTTAAAGAAAACTAAGTTCCAAAGGAAAATAGAAAATGTGACTCATAGTTTTAAAAGCACTGCTGGCTTATACTAATGCTAAGATGTTTACTGTGCTCTGCGTTTCTCCCTCTCCCACCATTACCCTCTTTAGTATAATTTTATTGCAGAGATTCTATCTAAATAAATTATTTATTGGGTGAAATTTATTAAGCAGGTCAACATTTAGGTTAACTTTCAATAGATAAAAGTGAATGCCAGTCATGAGCTATGAGATCCAAGAATTTGAAAATATATCGATCATACCAGAGAAGCAACACTGGAATGAAAAAGTCAAGGAGAAATAACCTACTCCACTCCTTACTCATACCTCCCTCTCCACCTCTGACTCCCAAACAGTCCTCAAATACAAAAAGTGCCGGGAAAAAGAAATTTGAGTTTGAGACATTCTTTGAAGTGATTGAGGATATGAGCATTCTTTTTCTAGGTTGTCCCACAGGAGGTCTCTTGCTGGCAAAGGTATAGGATATCCAAGAGGTTGAATCTGATGCATTTTGGTGCTGTGCGATAAATTTTCCTTCACCCCCCCCTCCTTTGGGGGGTGGAGGTGTTCCCAAATGGTGATCAGGGAGCCTGGGCAGTACTCATGGCAGTTCTCAGTGAACTGGGCTAGTGGTTCTGTGCTGAGCTTTAAGATGTGGTGCTTCTCTGGCCCTACAGTGCCGGAGAACAGCAGGGACATACCTTGTAATGAGCTACACCTTGTAGAAGCCTTCAGGGCTGCATCCAGAAGTACTTAGGAGATCGTATGGAGCAAGAGATTGAGCCAGGTTGGTTGCATAAAAGGCAATAATCCCTGTACTGTTTTTCACCTCCCTTAATTTTTTTAAATTAATTTTTTTGTTGAGACACTTTGAATCACAAAGTTTCCCATAATTGAATTTCAGGCACACAATGTTCCAACACTAGTCCCATCACTAGTGTCAACTTCCTTCTAACAATGTCCCCAGTTTCCCTCCTACCTTTGTCCTGCTCTTTGGCAGGTCCATTTTGAAGTTTGGCTTTTTATAGTTTGAATCTCATGATTTCAGTTTTGTTGGTTCCGTGCTTCATATATATATAAATATTCCACACCTCTATCATTGCCAATTTGACCAAAAATTCTTCCCCCTGACATTTTACCTCTTTGCTTTTCCTTATCCCACTCCCTCCATTTCTTTATTTCCCTATCCTTCTAAATTCTGTAACTTAAGGACCAGAATAATCTAGGTATCCCATTTGATTTCTTGGCATTCCTTGTCCTATTATTCTAAATATACCACAGATAAGTGAGGTAACCTGGTATCTGTCTTTCTTTTTTTGCTATACTTCCCTTAACATGATATTTTCTAGTTCCATTCAAATTGGAATGAATTGCACAATTTCATTCTTCTTTATATCTGTGTAGTATTCCATTATGTATATATACCACTAATACTTTATATACCACTAATCTATTATTAGATACCTATGTTGATTCAGTAGTCTAGTTAATGTGCTAAGAGCTTCAGTGAATAATGGTGTGAATGTTTTCTTTTGAATAAATAATTTTATGTGCTGAGAGTAGATACCAAGAAGTTAAATTGCTGGACCATGTGGATACTCTATAATTACATTTATAAAAAATTGATATACTGTTTTTTATAGGGATAACTTTGGTCAGGGTTTTGGGGACCATATGGGATGTCAGATATCAAAACAGGGTAGGCCATGTGTAAGGGAAGCACCTTATCTACTGTACTAACTTTTCAGTCTCCCTAAATTTTTATTTCAAGTGTTTTTAAAGTTGATAAACCAAATTTAGTGCAGTTTAAAAACATTTTCACCTTTGGATTTGTAGGTAAGTAATAAAAGAAAAAATCCTAGCATAAAGAATGCTAGTATTACAGGGTTGGAGAATTGATGGTTGACTAGCAAGTATAATTATTAAGGATGTTGGCTGTGCAACCAACGAGTCCTTGGCTCTCGGTTTAAAATTTGGTTGTTTCCCATTGTGTTTTCATGTTGTTTAATCTATCAGAGTCCCAGGTGCCACATATGTAAAAGAAGATAATGATGCCCAGGTGGTCTTCAAAATGGAATGAAAAGCATTTGTCACAGTTTCTAATACAGAAAGCAATAAAAAATTTCATTATTATGTCATTATTCTTATTATTTAATAAATATCATTATTTTAAGTTGAGAAAAATTAGAACAATTGGTGGCTTAACCAAGGGCATAGAGCTAGAGCTCAAATTCATCATCCCATCTCTGAATCTTCCTCTCTTTCAGATACCTTGTGAAATTCTCACAGCCCTTGCCAAGTGTGGTTCAGCTCTACCTTGCATGCCTACCTACTTACCTGAGAGACAAGATGAGGCAGACAGACATGGCCAAATGGGTCTGTGGAGTAGTGGTTGAATGGGGACATGCTGTGTCGGTGAGCTCACCTCGCAGGTTCTCTTTCTTTCATATTCTGCCCTTCCCGTCGAAACCAAACACTCTCACCTGGAAACTATGCATAGTCCTTGAACATGATGCTCCACCACCCTTCTAACCCTTACCTAGGTCTTGAATCAGTAACAGCCTTGAGTTTAGGGCTGTTTACCTTCCTTAGACCTCTACCTAACATTTTTAAATGAAAAAGAGCAGTGTGATATAGTGGGGGAAAAAACAATGACATGAGAATAGAGATGTGGAGTTTCTAGCTCTGGTATTCTTCAACAGTTCATTTTTCTGAAAAGTAAAGGGATTGGATTAGGAAACACCTCTTGAACAAGAACTTCTGAATTTTTGAAAAGAGAGTAAAGACATACATATCAGAACTGGGAAAGAAAAGTGTCTGTGTATCTATGCTGAAGTAGCATAATATAATAGCTTAAGTCAGACTCTAATCCAATACACAATTGTATGAACTACTTGAATACATTATTCAAATTCACTATGTCCATTTTCTTCTTCACAAAAATTAAAATGATAATATTACCTACTTAATTGAGTTAATAATGTCTAATAAGGCTAATGCTTTCAAATAATTTAAAGGAACATCTGGCATATGATATATGTATTGTGATAATATGAATTACAAAATTAAAACAATTAAATTGATAAGCAAATAAATAACATTACTCCAATATCACAGTTCTCTGTTAAATTTGAGGAATCTGGTATATACTGAAGAATCCTCAACAAAGGCCAGTTATGTTCCTATAAAAATAAAAGAAGCCAGCCAGAAAATCCTGGTGTAACAAGTTAGCTACTAAATCAGATGCCAGGTTGTTTGCCAATGCTAACATTTAAAAGTGAATTTGCTAGTTGACATTCTATTTAAGGAAGAGCTTTCCATTCTTCATAATGAGTTTGACAATCATTATTTTATAAGATTTGTTAATTGATTTATTTTAAAAGTGAAAGCTTGATGAGAAAGGAAACTTACTGGTCTCAAATTATTCCCCTGGATTTTTCATAGTAATTACAAAAGAAAACATTAATTTATCAGTGGAAAAGCCTGATGGACACCAGAGCTGACATCACTAGCAAGAGAATCAGACTAACATTGCATATGCCTTGAATGGGATTTAATGAGAAGAACACATTATTTGTCTAGTATTCCTGCCAAATTTTCATAAACTGAGCTAATCCTAGGAAACATCAATTAATCTCAAACTGAGACAAGATATAAAATGACAGTCCTCTATTATTCCATGATGCTAATAATATATAGGCAAAGAAAGACAGAGAAAGTATTCCTCTTTCATCTTGTAAGGGAGATTAAAATGACACAACAACTAACTTTCTAAGGGAATCCTATATTGAATTCTGGACAGAAAAAAAGGAGAGAGACTCATGTAAAGACCCACACTGGGTTAAATGACCAAATATGTATATAGATTGTGGGTTTATTTTCATTTAGCATTGTGTAAAAATAAAAATGTCAAAATAATGTTTAATGTTATAAAGGACATGTCTGTTATTAGGAAATATGTTGCGTGAACATTCCTGTGGTCAGAGGCGCTGAGATAAGGAACTCAGAAGAAATGTTTTGATTGGAGGACTAAGGCTCTCTCTGGCTCTTAGCAAAGGCAGAGGGCCTCTTGGACCTCCTTTTATTGATCATGGAACCCCTGAAGGGTGCAATCCAGTGACGTCACCAAAGGCACCAAAAGATGTTACAGGAAGAACATTGAGGCAGCATTATTTCCTTGTATCTGCAGGCCAGTAATCTAGGCCTCGGAAAGAAGATGCAAAACCAAAACTGAAACCTTCCTTGGGCTAAAAGCACTTGGATTTACATCCCAAAGACAAAACTGGGCCTGCACCTGAAATCTACATCCCAAAGACTAGGCTGGGCCAGAGCCTACAATTTACAATATCAAAGGTCAGGCCTGGCTAACACCATCTGCATGTCAAAGACCAGCCAGGCTTCTGTGAGAGAAGGAAAAACTGCTCTTTTCAGTATGCTGAAATTATTTTTCTGAAGGCAGCTTGAAGGGTGAAAATGTTCAGCTTCATCCAAACCAGTCAGGACACAGGAGAAGTCTCGCCCATTTTCATGGGTCCCTGTGTTCCTGTCCGTAGTACAGTACAGTATACATGGGCTTGCCGTGGTAGCTCAGTCCAGCCCCAACAGAAATACACTAAAGTATTCAGTGGTAAATATGCATGATGTTTATAACTTACTGTCAAATGATTCAGATAAATCATATAGTATATGTGTGCAGACTGGAGCGATAGCACAGTGGTTAGGGTATTTGCCTTGCACTCGGCTTACTCAGGTTCGATTCCTCTGCCCCTCTCAGAGAGCCTTGCAAGCTACCCAGAGTATCCCGACAGCATGGCAGGGCTTGGCAAGCTACCCGTAGCATATTCGATATGCCAAAAGCAGTAACAAGAAGTCTCACAATAAAGATGTTACTGGTGCCCGCTCTAGCAAATCAATGAACAATGGGATGGCAGTGCTACAGTGCAGTGCTATATGTGTGTAGTATAAGATTCATAGGGCAAATAGTGAGATGCTGATAATGGTGTACCTAAGTAAAATTCTATAAAACTTCTTGGCATTTTTTCTGCAGTGCTAACAAAATTAAAATCATTTAACACTTTTTTAAAAAGATTTAAAAAATCCAAGAACTGGACCTCAGAGTTGTAGTGAATGACACAATGCTATTGGCAAAGGTGATAGAATAAAAAAAAAATAAACAAATGGGATTATCTAAATTTAAAGAGTTTGATAGCACAGCGGATAGGGTGTTTGCCTTGCACATGACTGACCATGGTTCTATTCCTCCATCCCTCTTGGGGAGAGCCCAGCAAGCTACCAAGAGTATCCCTCCTGCATGGCAGAGCCTGGTAAACTACCCGTGGAATATTCAATACGCCAAAAACAGTAACAAGAAGTCTCACAATGGAGTCATTACTGGTGCCCCCCTCAAGAAAATCAATGAACAACGGGACGACAGTGCTACAGTGCTACAGTGCTGCTTGGCAAAAGAAACATGGGCTAAAACTAAAAAACAGCTAACTGAATGGGAGAAAATATTTGCAGTCAGTGCATTAGATAAAGGATTAATATCCTGGATATATAAAATACTCACAAATATCAGCAACAATAAGTCCAGAAACCTCATCCCCCCAAAAAAAGTGGAGAGATAAAATGAACAGAAACTTCTCTGAGGAAGACCAAGAGATGGCCAAAGGCACATGAAGAAATGCTCGCCATCATTTATCATTAGGGAAATCCAAATCAAGGCAACCGTGGGAGACCCTTGCGCACTACTGAGAATGGCATGTATCAAAAATCCTGGGAACAATCTGTTAGCAGGATATGGTGAAAAAGAACTCTCTTCCACTGCTGGTGGGAATGTTGCCTGGTTCAACCCCAATGGAAAATAGTACGGAGGATACTCAGTAAACCTAAAATTGAGCTACCACGTGATTCAGAAATTCCACTTTTGGGTATCTACCCCCAGACAGGAAAACATTCATTCAAAGGGACATATGCACGCCATTATTCATTGCAGCACTCAATATAATGGCCAGGATTTGGAATCAACCTAGATGTCCAACAACAGATCAGTGGATCATGAAGATGCTGTATATATACTTAATGGAATACTAAAAAACAGCTAACTGAATGGGAGAAAATATTTTCAGTCAGTACATTAAGGAATGATGAAATCATGCAATTCACTGCATCATAGATGAACTGAAATGATCATTGCAGCCCTAATCACAGTAGCCAAAATCTGGAAACAATCCAAGTGCCCAAGAACAGGTGAATGCATAAAGAAACTGTGGCACATATACACAATGGAATACATCTCATCAATAAGAAAAGATAAAGTCATGCAATTTGATGCAACATGAAGGGATTTGCGGGGTATCCTATTAAGTGGTTAGTCAGAGGAGAGGGACAGACACAGATGATTTCTCTTATATGTGGGATATAAAGAAACTTCATAAAGCCACAAGCTCAAAAGGCAGTAGAAAAAAGAGCAAGAGAACTTGTCTTCAATAGAAAACTTGCCGTTGGATTGGAAGTGGCGGTGGAAAGGAAAAACTGGGACAATGGTGGAGGGGAAAAGTGACAGCAATAAAGGCAGCTGGGATACCAGAGGAAAATTTGGACCATTGGTGGGAATTGGACACATTTTATGTCTGGTGGAGGTGAAAAAACATTGTATGCCTAAAAAAATATATAAATTACTTGTATCTAATTCATGGTGATTAAAAATACTAAAAATTAGGCATTGAAATTAAAATGTATATACCATCATCCTCAAATAATTTAAGATTTTCAAGAAATAATTTTTATAAAATATTCCTAAGTGGTCATGGCACTCCTAAATTTTGCCAGATTTAAGGCCAATATTTGAGCTTCCTTAATTTATCTTGAGTTCACTGTCACTGTATCACTCTCATCCCATTGTTCATCGAGTTGCTTGAGCAGTAAGGCATCAGTAACGTCTTCATTTGTCCCTGTCATGTGCTAATATAGACCAATGGCATCTGCTTGCTCCAAGAACATAAAGAGCACGTTGTTGTTACTGTTTTTGGCATATTAAATATGCCATATCTTGAGTTGATAAATTAAATTCTAAGAAAAACACAATTATCTTCAGGCACAGTTATTCCTACTATCCCTCTCCCATTGATACACTCCCCACTCTCTGATGTCTTGGCTGTCAACATTTGAAACCAGTGTTTATACTTTCTCTCTGTCCCTCTGGGTACCAGTAGCATCCCCTGAGAAATTCCTGGACAAGACTCAGTGTCACTGCTGAATTATACATCAAAGGTACTAAGACTCTGGGCTCTAACCATCCAATATGTATGGTTTTCTCCATTCTGCTCAGGTAAAATAAATAGGTAGTGTTTCCCTTAATATCTATTAACTGAAAATCTTAGGAAACTCTTTCTTATTTAGCATAACATGAAGATTTTTCTTTTCTTTCTTTAAAAAAAGCATTTCAGCTCTGAATGTATTTATTTGTTTTCGGGGTGCCACACCAACAATGCTTAGGGCTTACTCCTGGCTCTGCACTCAAGAATCACTTCAGGCAGTGCCACGGGGACCATATGGGATGCTGGGAACCTAAATAAGCCAGCAGCATGCAAGGCAAATGCTCAACCCGCCATGTATCGCTCTGGTCCTAACATGAAGATTTTCCAAGCATTAATTTTGTTTAGGTGACATGAGGTGAACCATGACCTCATATGCTCAAGGCACGTGCTCTGAGCCACACCCATAGTTTCAAACCATCTGCATTTGAACTATAGAATTCTAATGCCATAATGCCATGTTCAAAGGAAGATTGATTATTTTGATCTTCCTATGTAAGATAAAACTAATGATTTAATATCAGACTTCAGCTTTTCATATGTGTATCTCAAAACCAGACTTGCATTTTTCTGTACAGTTTAGCATAAAGTACACATTTGAATTAAGCATGGGAGAAAAGCTATAGTCCTTAACACTGTGGTCTGAGTGGAATCCTAAGATTGTTAATCATGTATCTCTTTATAGATTCAACCTTCCACTTGGCTGATTAACTGGTGCCCAACTTATCCCTCACCTGGCCTTATATTGAGATATTCAGCCAGGCAGTTTTAGTGAGGGTATAAGAAAAGGTATAGGTTGTGCAGGATATAATCCTAGGATAGAAGCATTTTATCACAAAGTGTGTATGGATGTTTGGAAACCCCCTCACTAATGCATATCCTCGACCTCCTTCCTCTTTTTTAACTCCTAAACACTCTTTTTCTACTTCAAGTCAGATAGGTCTATTTAGTTAGTATAACGTCCTCCACAATCTGAAGCAATTTACCATTACCAGATTCTGTCAGAGGGCTGATAAGTAGGGTGCTATTAGTACCATTCTGATAGCAGGCCTAAGCTATGCTTTTCTTGAGGGAATGTGATTACTTTAGATCTGAGCAGAGAGTGTGAAATCATTTATGTTCTTTTTAATTTTAAATCCCAGGAAGGCTATTTTATTTCCTTTCTAGTAGTATTCTAATCACAGCTTCCATTCATTCATTCTTTCTTTCATTTATACATCCACTTGGGATACCGTAGAAGTCCTTGTACGTACTAGGATTTCAGTGCTGGATGAAGCCTATAGTAAGACAGGTAAATATGTAATCCTTATCTCCTGATTGGATCTTAGCCTTCTTTTTTCTTAGTCTTAGACTTTTGCTTACTAAGACATACTTTCCACCAGTCAATTCATCTGTATGTCCCACAACCTCTTTCCATATTGCTGTTTATTGCTACTGAAGATGACTTTTCTACTCTATCTCATGGTCATTTTCTGTGCTATTATTGTTGAAATATGAGTTTTATACCATTAGTTTTCATTTCATGTTTTTAAAGAAACTTTGGCTGCAAAGTCCTCCAATGTAAAGACTTTCACCTATTATTATTGCATCATGGAAGATAGATGGCTTTAGAAGTTGTTATTTATTTGTTTTGGGGTCACATTTGGCTGTGCTCATGTGCTACTCCTGGCTCTGCACTCAGGTATCACTCTTGAAAAGCTCAAGGAATGCTGGGGATCGAACCCAGGTTGGCCACATGCAACTTAAGTACCTTACCTTCTCTATAGATATATTTCTCCAATCCCTAGATTTTATTTTAGGTCTCAGGATTCTAAGTTTTTGACTCATTTTCATACATAATTTGCTTAGTGACTATAACTCAGAAAATTTGTATTTTGAATTTTAAGCATACTAATAAAAAAATGTGGTATTTAGGTTTGATGATTTTCATAGTTTCCTTGAGATCTAAAGTCCAGAGAATCTATTGTATTACTCTCAACTCAGTGCTAAAAATAGTGCCTAGTACTTAGCAGACATTGGGTCAATATCTGAACAGTTTGAAATATTGTTTATTGTTGCCAAGAGTGGGCCTGGAGCGATAGCACAGTGGGTAGGGCAGGGCGTTTGCCTTGCACAAAGCTGACCGGGGTTCAATTCCTCTGTCCGTCTTGGAAAGCCTGGCAAGCTAACAAGAGTATCCATCCCGCCCACATGGCAGAGCCTCGCAAGCTACCCGTGGCATATTTGATATGCCAAAAACAGTGACAACAAGTTTCACAATGGAGACGTTACTGGTGCCTGCTCGAGCAAATCGATGAACAATGGGACGACAGAGCTACAGTGCTATTGCCAAGGGTGATCATATTTGGTTCACTTTGGATACACCTCCATTTTTCAAAAGGAACCCTAAAAAGTTGAAAATGTGTTTTATACCAGGATCTTTACTGAGAACAATCAAGGGTTCTGCTTCCATTGTGATACTAATTATCAAATAAAATCCTAGACCTATTCCCAATTAGTAGATCAGTAGTAGACCTTAGATAAGTTGTTTAATGTCTCTCAATTGCTTTATCACTGTATCACTGTCATCCCATTGTTCAATTTGCTCAAGCAGATGCCAGTAATGTCTTCATCCATCCCTGTCTCGTGCTGGTGTATCTTGATGGCATATTGGGGACACTTTCAGGATCAGGGGAATGAGAACTGTTGTTGTTACTGCTTTTGGCAAATCGAGTATGCCATGGGTAGCTTGCCAGGCTCTGCCATGTGAGCAGGATACACCCAATTGCTATTAGAGTTATAAAATTATAGCTATAATTTATAATTATAAAATTATTGACTCAGAATTGTTATGAAATGAAGCACTGCACTTGTACCACTGTCATCCCATTGTTCATTGATTTGCTCGAGCAAGCACCAGTAACATCTCCATTGTGAGACATGTTATTGTTTTTGGCATATTGAATACGCCACGGGCAGCTTACCAGGCTCTGCCGTGGGGGTGGGATACTCTTGGTAGTTTGCTGGGCTCTCCAAGAGGGATGGAGGAATCAAACCAGGGTCAGCTTCATGCAAGGCAAACGCCCCACCTGCTGTGCTATCACTGCAGTCCATGAAATGAAGATCAATCTTAAATGCTGCCTGGAGCTTATGTAGAAAGGAAGACTAGATGTGTGCATTATGAATGCTTTTGTATTTTAGCTTGAAATTTAAAATGATTTGTCCAAGAGTCTTAAGGAGAGTATGACAGAGTATTTATAGTAAATTCTATTTTTTCCAGAGGAGCTTTGTCAAGGTCTCCAAACTGTGTTAAGGCAGAATAGCTGGCTCTTTTTTAAAATTTATTTTATTATTTTTATTTATTTTATTTTATTATATTGAATCACCATGAGAAAAAAATACAAAGCTTTCAGGTTTAAGTCTCAGTCATACAATGATTGAACCCTCATCCTTCACCAGTGCACATGTTCCACCACCAAGAACCCCAATATACCCCCCTCCCACCTACCCCCACCTAAGTAGCTAATGATCTTCATTTTATTCTCTATACTTTGAATACATTCAATATTTCAATAGAGAACTCACTATTATTGTTTGGAATTTTCCCCCAACAATCAGGCCTGCTGAAAAGGCATCATTTAATAATTTCTTTTCATTGCTGAGAATGAAGATTCTATGAGCTCATATGGCCGTTTTGAATTTCTGATATTTTAGTTCAGTTCACAGTCTAGATGCATGTCTGTAAGAAGCCGCTCTGGGTGCCAAAAAGGGTTAGAAGACCTCTTGGATCAGAGTCTTTATGAGCAGAGGGTCTGAGAATAGCTGGCTCTTTTGATTTTCTTTGGGGGGGACTTGTCAATCTTTAGTAACATTATTAGTTTGTGGGATAGATTGACAAATGGAAAAGCAGTAACATTTAATCAGACTGTATTATTCCTTAACAGGAGCCGTTTGTGGCATGCTTATGGGCAAACATCACTGGAAATAAGGTCAGTGTATCCACTCGTGTAAGGATTTTAACATCATAGAATGTGATACTATTGCATAAGTCCACCCTTCTCCTAACAGCTCTATTAGTGGATTGAAATCTGATTTTATTTCAAAAATTCTCCTGAGATCTTTTACTTTCTATTTCCCTAGGGTCTCATTCTCAAGCAATCATAATCAGACCAATTTGCTTGAAATGAATATGTAACTTGTCTCAGAACTAATATGCAATTGGTTATTGAATTATCAGTCTCTTCCATTTGTGTGGCTGCAATTTTCACTATTAAGAGTTCACCATTAAAATGGCTTCTGTCCATTTATATTAGAACTCAAGGTTTACATTTAATAGTCTTTAGGGAGAATGTCTGCACTTACTGAATTACCCAGTAGAACGATTTTTGTTGGTTACTTGGTGTCCTGGAGTCATCAAACTGCCTTCTTGGGAAACAGCCAACCCCTCTCCCCAATAATAGAAATGCCAGATTCCAATGCTAGTAGTAATAAGTGTTTAAAAGAATGAAATGCATTATATTTAAATGGAAACCTAGTGGACTTTTTCCCTGGAAACTTTAGAAGCAATGACCAATTAAAGAAACAATTTTGCATACAAACAAGTCCGCCTCTGGAGATGTCATTTTAATCATAGAATACTGAAGAGAACATAAAGGCCTTAGGCAAACACATGATTTCTCCTCGTGGCAGACTTGATTCTTCTATTTAATAGCAGCAGCTAACACACAAGCCTGAAACCTGGAGTTTGTTTAATTGAGGAATGTTTGGAACTGAAGAGTTGCTTCATTATTTCCTTAACTTGCCAGCAGGGGGTCTTCAAAAGACACAGGGAGTCAATTAAAATAAAATAGCATGTAAAACTAAAGATAATTGGACTCTTATATAAGTCCATTCTGATCATATTCTATCTGTGACTGTTTTTTTTTTTTTTTCTGCAAATTTTCTTTGGTGCCTTTTTTTTTTCACTTCTTGCTGGATTCACTTTTGACCTTATTATACTAAGCCAATTCACCAAATCTATATTGACCACATAGCATTTCATGCCTCGAGGAAGACAAGTATAGAATCATCATAAGCTATGTTATTGAACTCTTCATTCTACCTCTGTCTGCTCTGTGAAACCAAATAATACCTCATAATCCCAAGTCACAGTGACAGTGCAACAGATTGACCCACCCCACCAAGAAAATGAGGCGCTTGGTTTTTTTCATTTTGATTTCTTTTTTAAAATAACATTTCTAATGCCATGGCTAGGAAAATATTTAGAGAAATACTAGGTGAAAGTTCTCATTTTTCTACTAGTTAAGTGAGTAGTGGAATGAAAATATGCATAGAATGAGAAGAGATCACAGGGTCACATACCACTTCAATACTGTCAACTAATAAGACTATCATTTAGTGTGTCTTTTGTATTGCTAACTACAATGTAGGAGATCTGGGTTCCCTTCTTGTACTTTTGAATGATTATTGGAAATGGAACATAGAGCAAATGTATTTATTCAGACAGATCTCACCAATATGGTGGAGGAACTTAAAACCTCAGAGAGATGTTGACAAAGACTCAAGGTTTGCCTCTTAGTAGACTCAATTTTCTAACACAAGGGCACGGGTATTTAATTTATATCAAAGTACCAAAAATGACTTATGGAAGCAATTTCATAGTTCCTTTCTATATTAACGTTACAAATAAGATGGCTTAAAAAATTCCTGGCCACTTAGTAACTTATCATAAACCTACCTTTCACAAATAAATTGCTTGTTGGCCTTTTAATCAGGCTCTTGTGTTATCGATGATGTAATCTTTTGAAGTTACTTAACTTTGTGACTTCTGGCTTCCTTTGGTACTGTAAAAATGACTTATTAATTGCACACACTTTTTTATATTACTCTTAAAATTTGACTTTTTAAAAAAATGCTGATGGTAAACTCTATACCATTGTTGATTCAACACATTTGGCTTTTAAATCACTTACTTTATATATTTTGATATCTTTGTCTTTCCAAACTGAAGAAAACTATTCTTTACTTGTTCTCATAATGAAGCTTCTGATTCAATTTAATAGCTTTCTTCTGCTTGTCTCCATGCCAATTCTAGGTTTTCTTGAGCTTCAGTGACTAAGTGATACACAGGGCTCCAGATGTGAACAAACCATGTTCCCAAAGAAGACATGAATAAAGGTTTCTTGTCTGTTTCCAATACTCTTTTCTTATGATGCTCAGGATGCCGTAGCTTTCACAGCCACACGAGCACATTGTTCCAATTTCTTCAAGTCTATTGTATGACTCTTTTGAGTCATAATTGTTCAGATTATTTTGACTAAAATACACTTCCGTCTTTTCTTTAAATAACTCTTGTTGATACTGAAACATTTAGTAATCATCAGAGATCTTTTAAAAAAGTCAACCTGTTGACCCCAAGTTAATTTTCTTCTACATTGCTACCATTTTGATTTTAACTGAACATTTTTTCCCCATTACTAAAATTTGATCTTCTAAATAAAGGATATTTCATAGCAAAGAATACTTTAAAAATATTTATTTTTAGTAAGTTGTTCATAATTGATTACATTCAAAATTCCAACACCAAAACCTCCACCAGCATACCTTCCCATCGCCATTACTTTCAATTTTCCCAACCATCCCTCAAGATTGTTCCTATAGCAGGCCCCGAATAATTTATTTTATATTGCTTGTTATACTACAATAAAAGTGATCAAAAATATCTCCTTAGAAGAAGGTGTGTGAATATTGTTGTATCTCACCATGGATCCATTAAGTTTTTGTAGAAAAGATTGCTAACATGTTGTTACCAGTTAAAGTTTTGTATATTTATAGCGCAGCAGGTAGGGAAGCTGATCTGGGTTCAATTCCTCCGCCCCTCTTGGAGAGCCCAGCAAGCTACTGAGAGTATCTCACCCGCATGGCAGAGCCTGGCAAGCTACCCATGACATATTTGATATGCCAAAAACAGTAACAAGAAGTCTCATAATGGAGACATTACTGGTGCCCGCTTGAGCAAATCAATGAGCAATGAGATGGCAGTGATACAATGATGATCGAGATTGGTTGCCTTCTACTTCACATCCTATCCAATGTGGTGTGCTACTCCAGGTTCATCAAAGGTGTCGAGTTTGCAATGTCATGCAGCTGAAATCATGGCCTCAAGCTCCAGGAATCAAAAAATTTTGAACGGGGTACTACTGGTGGAGTTACATTTTTAAGTGGATGGTTACTTTGGGTGCCCTGGATGACAGAGCCTGGCACAGGGTCTGGAAGCATCTCTGCAACTTGTTGATCTCTTTCAAGACTTATTTACGAATCTCTGGATCATGGCTGGTTAATGAGCTTAATTTGGCCTAGAGGCAGTGCATAGATGTAACAGCGAGGCTTCCGGAAGACAGGGAGATGGGGGAGGAGGTAACCCATCCCCAACTTGGTGAGAGCCTAGAGCTTTCAGTCACAAACCTCACATACCTGAATTTTTCAACAGATCAATATCTGGATGAGTTGACCCAAACAGTGGAATCTGGCCGTGAGCATGGTGGAGATTATGAAGTGTGAAGGATTTTGGCTGCTGGGACTCTGTTTGGGTGGGTGGTGGGTGGGCTCATCCACCCCAGTTTCGGGTTCCTTGAATCATTCAGTCTGGTGTGAGGTCCAGAAGCAACTAGCAGAGAGTACTTTATAGAAAGTCTGAAAATAAAAGTTTTTTCAAAATTAGCACATTAAATAAACTTTTGCTCAACATTTTACTCTTCAAAACATTGAATGTATTTGTATATGTGTTCCATCAATATATAGTGTTCAGAAGCATATGAATATATAATTCTTCCTCAAGTGAAGAAGATAGAAATTAGGGTCAGAAAACAGAATTCTTAAATTAAAGCTGCCTCCAGATACTGATTTTTTTTCTATTTGAAAGTCTGAGCACTACCACTGATAAGTCAAGTGGTAATAGTTCACTGATACTGAAAATTTAGTAGGATGATATATATATAGGGGTATTTAGGGGTCTTTGAGAAGAAAGAACTATTTGGATACAACTGCTGATAGGATCAAAGCAATGGATGAAAATGAACTTACATACAAGTTAGGGTAGCATCACATTTCTAGTTAATAGAAGATTGTATTGCCCAAAGACATCATTTGCAAATTAAAAAACACAGAGAACCACAGCACAGACAGTTGGAGGCACTATGTTCCTAGAACCTAAAATTTCTAGTTAACTTTAATTTTATCCAGTATGTATTGGATATTTTATTGATCGTAACTGAGAAAGTCTTGGCATATGTAATAATGAATTATACTTGAATAATATATAAAAGTCTGAAATGGTTTATTTTAATATCAAAGGAGAGACTGTAGAAGATGAAATTCAGGAATGGACTTTTTTCTAAGGCAAAAGTGTGAGCAAAACCAAATTATATATTTATGAGAAGAAATATTTGGAGACTATTTTATCACTTTGGGTAAAACTCATAAGAAAGAGCTATCCTATGAAAGGTAGGAGCATGAATATGAGAGAATGAAGTGAGGAAATGAGGGAGCTATCTGCTTATCTATTAAGATAAAGATAATGATAAAAGAATTAAAGGGTGGTGAAGTACTTCTGGAACATAGAAGTGGAAGATTGACATATCTAGGCCTGAAGGGCAAGGAATAGTAGTAATCACAGGAACATTGTGCACAGAAGAGAATTACCTGACTAGAACTCTCCATTCCACAGAAGTAAAGGCTTGACTCCTTAGAGTCTGCAGTCAAGAAAGCTGGGAGAATCAGTGCCCTAATTTGAATTTGCAATGGTATCTCCCTTTGCTTGAATTGAACCAGAATCCAAAAGGAAAGAGAATTATGATGCCATGTTTAATGATTAACATGTTAGAATCCTAATAAGAGGATGATCAATGAAGACTAGGTTTGGAAAGGCAAAGATATAATTTTCAACACATTGCAACATATTGCAACCATGCAAATTGCAATTGGTTAACACAAAGCCTCATCTTCACCTTGTAAAGTCCAATATGAGGCCAGTGACTCTCCATGACTAATTCTACATGTGGAGGCAGTTTTTGAAAATGACTTATTTAAAAGCAGTTCTAAGTCAGCATATGCTTTGTCTCAGCAATTTGAAGATAAAAGTATTGTTTAACACTTCCCTTTTTGCTATTGACAAAGCGAATAGCAATGTACTTGACATTTCTTTGTAGATCATCTTTTTTTTTCCTATCCACAATTTACCTCCATCTACCTCCAGTTACTTTTCAAGTTTTTAATTTTAGTGCAATTTTACCAGGATAGATCTGGGAGTGCATTTCTTCTAATTATCATTCAGCTGCAGAGTTTAAGTGTCATTTAGTTATTTGGGGAATACATCAGATTATATTGCTTGAATTAGTAACTCTTTCTCATAAGCTTCTTTTTGAAGGTTCAATCAATTGTTTGTTGAACTTGCTCATTCAAATTTCTCTTTATCCTAGGAGTTTTTTCCTTTTCTGACTGTCTACCTCTTGGCACTGTATTCTTGATGAAATTTTTAGTTCATCTCTGTCGTTAAACTTTATTTTCTATCAGTCATTGTAACCACTAATTTTAAAAATTTGATTGCTAATAAAATTTTTTTACTAATTTTATTTCTCAACTTTAGCTACCACACACACACACACACACACACACACACACACACACAAACACACACACACACTATAGGGTCACTGACCTCTGATAGTTGAAAATCCACATAATATTTTGACTATCCCCAAATGTAATTATAGTTGTTCCTTTGTATCTACAGGGACTTGGTATCAGGATAACCTCATCTACATTGACTAGCATATTGGTGTCATTTGGGTATTTGAATATGGTTCCTGGTATTAGTTGAGTAACTTTTTTGCTGTTGTTATTTAGTGTTTCTTTTTACATCTATGTGTCTTGTGCACTTTATTTATGGTTTTTAATTTTGTGGTAGAGAATTTGTATCATGCAGAAAAGGATAATAAGTTTGTTTGGCCTGCACTGTAGAGAAATTTTTTCATTCAAATTTATGGCAGGACTGAAGTGGTAGTACAGCGAGTAGGGCGTTTGCCTTGCATGAGGCTGACCCGGGTTCAATTCCTCCATCTCTCTTGGAAAGCCTGGCAAGCTACCAAGAGTATCTTGCCCACACGTAGAGCCTGGCAGGCTACCCATGGTGTATTCGATATGCCAAAAACAGTAACAAATCTCACAGTGGAGATGTTACTGTGCCCGCTCAAGCAAATCGATGAGCAACAGGATATAGTGATACAGTGAGATAGTGAAATTTATGGCAAACATTTAAACATTGGAAAATTATGGATAAGAATGAAGATTTTCTTAAAATATGAAAAAAGTATTTGGAAGATCAGACCAATATACCCATTTTGTGGCAAACCCTGAGTCAGGATCCTTGAATGATTACATGAAAGAAGACAGTCACATAGGATAATATACAATATGATTTTATTTTTATGAAATGTCCAGATGTCCAGATCTAGAAAATCTATAGATACAAAGTAGGCTCATGATGGCTTAGGGCTAGAAATGGTTATGATACCAGAGTACAGGGTTTCTTTGAGCGAAGAAGGACAAAGGAGCTCTAAAAGTGATTATGTAATGGTTTCATCTCTGTGTGAATAAACTAAAAGAACATTTAATTATACATTTGAAATGCATAAATTGCATAGGATGTGAAGTATACATTAACCCAGATGCCATTTTTCACAAAAATGCTGGCAGGCTCAACTCTAGCTTGCACTGGTCTTATCATTCTGCTTTGATTCTATTTCACTGGGCCCAAAAGTCTTCTCTCAGTTATGATATATTAATGTCATCTGTAAGCATTTGAGTTTTTAACTTTGGCTTAAAGTCATTTGATTTTTTTTTCCTTCTAAATTTCTCATGATAAGTTACCTTTCCTCATTCCTCATAAAAATTACTTTTATTTGTCTATGTCAGAGCCTATCTTCTTTGGTGTTACAGTTTTCATTTATATTTATTTTATTTAGTATTCCTGTGTATATGTTTTTGGTACTTTCCAGGTTTCTGACAGATAAAAAAAACTTCCTTATCACTAATAATATTGCTGTAATAGGAAGCTATATAAATTATAACCTAAAAACATAAGGTCTGGACTTATGAAACAGTGTGCAATATGCCAAGAAAATAAGAAGAGGCAATTTATAATCCCAATTTATCTAAATCTTCTTTGAACAGCTCTGAACATATAGGCTATGCTACAGGACACGAGTATTGAACTGGAATCACTGGCATTTTTAAACAGCTTGTTGATGGACTTGCTAGTGAGAAAACCAATATTACAGTGAAACTCTTAGGGATACTTTAAATTGGTGGATTATATGGTCGCTTGATTAAGTTTGGGTTATGTAAACAGTGGAGTGTTTAGATTTAGGCTTGGCTGTTGGAGTCCAGGCAGCTGTTTGTACTTAAGTCCAGCAAGAAGTCTTGTTAATCAAAGAACTGACTGAATTTCTTTCTTTCTCCCACCCCCGCCTGATGCTTTTTTGGTACCTGTGTTGTTTTTCCTCCTGTCCAAAACCTTTGGGCTCAGGACTTGCGGGAGGTGAGGCAGAGAGTTTTGAGTTCTCCTCTGAGGACCAGGGAACTGATTTTTTTGATTACATGGATGTGCCCCACAGACTTCCCTCACTGTGAGGTAATCACTTCATTTATCCAAGTTCTACAAAGCCTTTATTATTCCGGTTAGTTCATATTTTTGAAGCTAAGTCATCAGTTTGATGCGATTGTTGTAAAATGCGGTTTAACAGCTTGTTAGCACATTTATTTTTTTAAAATGGAACCCAAAGATATTTCATGCTTGAGCAGCAGTGGATTTAAGAGCCGATGAAAAGCTCTGGGAGCTGTTGTGCATTCAGCACAAAACAATGGCAGGGGAACATTGCAGAGCCTTGCTTCTGGCTGTGACCAGCAGTGGCGCGCAGACCTTCTGGAACTCTCGGGCTTTTTCTTCATTTTTTTCTTGACAGAGTCTTATAAATACCTACTGTAGCATGGCACTTGTTGGTTTCAGGTCATCTGGGAAGGATGCACTGGATCATTTGAGCAGGCTGAGTTTATGTGGTTTTTCAACCCTCGGAGATGATTCTATTTTATTTTGTCCACAGAGCATAGGGTGAACTTGAACTGTTGCTTGTAGTCTTCCACAAGTGGCTTTGTAAAACTGTCTCAGGACTAGCGGATTGGAACTGAAAGCTATTGTGGCGCTCAGGGAGTGTCAGTGAACCTTTGAAAAGTGAAAGTGGGGAAGCCACAAGCTCTTTCCACAGCTTCATAACAAAAAACAAAGCAGATCATTTTCTCGGGAGACAGGAAATAAAATGAACCTGTGTTTGACCAAAGTCAACTTTTGGGTTGCGATTTTGATAATTTGGGGATGAAACAGAGGTTCACAGTCTTTCCTGCTTAAACTCAGGCTTATTTTTGTACCAGACTTAAGTATTCGCTGGAGTCAAAGATCTCAAACCTTTCATGAGGTTGTAACCTTCTGCAAGTGAAGTTGGTGAAAATAGGTTTCACTCACATAGGTTACCTTATCAGTCTCCCCTTTCAATTTTTATTAATGCGTAAATTAAACAGTAGTGATGTTTTCACCATCCAAGTTAGAACCCATATTCCCTTTATAGTCATGCAAATGGAAAGAAGGTAAAACTTAGAGAAGGGAAATTTCTTATATAATAATAAGGTTCTTAAGTTGTAGTGAGTGCTGAAAATAATGCTTAGACACTAGATTTAAATTTATGAGAGAGAGACACAGAGAGAGAGAGAGAGACAGAGACAGAGACAGAGACAAGAGACAGAGAGGGAAAGAAAGAGAGCCCGTGCCATTGAGATAGAAATTAAAACACTTACATCATGACATCAGGAGGAAAGGAAGAGAAACCATGAGAGAAATTACTACCAACTACTCTGTATAGTGATTACCTAACAATTGATGAGATTCATAAATTCATATTTTCAATCTCTTTGAACCTCCCATATTTCTCTGGGATTGAGCACATAAAATAAAATTCCTTTATGAGACAGTCTTGCTTTCATAAAAGCAAGATTGCCGTTAATGGGAGTGGTGCTAAACTCCAGGAGAATGGCAAATGCTAGTGCTGAAAGGGAATTTCCACATAGACAATTCCACAGATCTGATATTTGTAGGCAAATAGGACAAGAACACTTATTAGACTTTTACTTTCCTTCAAAGCTCAATGGGTATTATGTACATCTAGATATTTCATATATAGTAAGTGGGATCATATAGTCTGGGACCTTTCTATTTGCCTTCTTTCACCATGCATGATGTTCTTAAGATTCATTCATGCTATAGAGCATCTATCTGTACCTCATACTCTTTTGTGGCTGAATAATATGCCAATAGTATGCCAGGCTTTGTTTTCCTGTTAATCATTTAATAACATTTGAATTACTTCCACCTTTGAGTTATTGTGAATAGTGCTGTTATTAATGTCACATATATACAGATATATACAGTAATTGAATATCTGTTTTACAGGGTTTTTTTGTAGTAGAGTCAAAGTCATGTGATAAATTTATGTTTAATACATTGAGGATCAGCAAGATGGTCTCACAGTAGTGCAGCAATTTAATTTATTTTGGAGGGTTATTTGTATTTGGGGGATCACACCCAGCAATGTTCAGATCTTACTCCTGTTTCTCCACTTAGGGAATCTTAAGGACCATATGGGACACTGGAGATCAAACTAAATGCAAAGCAAATGCCTTATCCACTCTACTATCTCTCTACCTCCAAATTTCTGTTCTTATTAATAATGATTGTTCCAATTTTCATGTATCTTCACTAATGCCCATTATTTAGCCTTTTCTGTTCTCCTTTTTTTTCATACTAAATGGTATCTCATTGTATATTCTATTCCCTCTTTCATGTTGTCTAATAATGTCAAGCACTTTTTAATGTGTTTACTGGCCATTTTTATATCTCTGTAAATGTGTCCATCAAGTATTTTACTCATCTATTAAATTTGTTGACTTAGAAGCCACTTAATTATAAAAGTTCTTTATATTTTAAAGGAAGAATCAGATATATTAATTTCAATTCTTCTGTGAAATAGTTGCATTTTTTCCTTAGTAATGTCTTTCATGTGCAATTAATTTTAATAAATTTATATTATTTTTCTTTTGTTGCCTGTGCTTTTGGTACCACATTGAAACTATTACCGAATGCAATGTTTTGGAGATCACACTATTTTCTTTTAAGAATTTTATCATTTGTCTCTCATATTTAGATAGCCATTGTATATATATATATCTATAGTATAGGTAATGAATTTTCTTTTCCTCATTTTGTGTGATTTCGTCAAGTTTGTCCTATATGTCCATAGTTTTTTTTTTTGAATTTTGATCTTGGGGTGTTTTTCCTCTGTCCAAATATAATTTCTAACACTGTATGAGGCAAAAGCTTTATTCTTTAACATATGGTATCTAGTTGTCTGAACACTATTTGTTAAAGAGACAAAAGCTCTTTCTTCCATGAATGCTTTTGGCATCTTAGATCAAATAATTAACCATAGATTAATGAATGGATTCATGCTCACATTCTCAACTCATTGTCTAGCTTAGTAATTAGTAGCCGTAAGTTCCATTATAATTTCTTCTTTATCTTAACTTTCCTAGAAATAATTTTTAAAAATTTGAACTGACACATCTTGTAAGGAATATCTTTATTGTTAAACTCTAATTTTCTTTCAGTGGGATTAAACAATGTGGCATGAAGGGCCTTGTAGGTTTCTTTTATTTCCATTAAAAACTAAGTTTTACCTAATACATTTTATTTGGCATATTGATCCTATCTCCAAAGCCAAAAGCATGTTGTTCTTTGCTTCTTGGTAAGTGACCTAGCCAGATCACTTTTTTAAAAAAATTTATTGAATCACCGTGAGATAGTTACAAGCTTTCATGTTTGGGTCACAATCTCACAATGATCAGACACCCATTCCTCCACCAGTGCACATACCCCACCACCAATATCTCGGGTATACCCCGCCTTTCCCACCCTCCTCCTGCCTCTATAGAAGACAATCTTCCCCATACTCTCTACTTTTGGGCATTATAGCTTGCAACACAGATACTGAGAGATCATCATGTTTGGTCCATTGTCTACTTTCGGCATGCATCTCCCATCCCAACTGGTTCCTCCAGCCATCATTTTCTTAGTGATCCCTTCTCTATTCCATCTGCCTTCTCCCCTCTGCTCATGAAGCAGTCTTCCAGCTATGGGGCAATCCTCCTGGCCCTTGTATCTACTGTCCTTGGTTGTCAGCCTCATGTGATGCTACCCTACACTCCACAAATGAGTACAGTCCCTCTCTGTCCCTCTCTTTCTGACTCATTTCACTTAGCATGATACTCTCCATGTTTACCCATTTATAAGCAAATTATACAGTGAAGTCTATTTTCCTCCTCTCTCAGTGTAATGCTCTTGTGTGGCTCTTCCCAGGAGCACAAACTTGGGCATGAACAGACTGATCCTCTAGTGATTGATGGCTTCACAGGGATGTTACTGACAATCTTTTCCCCTGAATTCTATTAAACTATTGGTTTCTTGTTATCAAACCCAATAGTTGGGTTCCTCTATTTAATCCTTCTATTGTGGAGGGATTAAAATGTTGTTTTTCACAATCTCTTGAGGGGGGAGATTGTACTATAGGTTCGTCCACTTGATTTTGATTTTGAGTGCTTTGAGGGGTAATTTTTAGGCCTGTTTTGAGAATTTGTTCTGCCATAGGGATCATCTTAGTTGTCTGGTAAAATAGCTTACCTAGAATTTAGCTTGCAGTTCTCATGGAACTATTAATATCTTCCTAATACTTCATTTTTGGTGGGTATAGGGGACTTCCCTGGTTGTGTTCAAGGCTTACTCTTGGCTCTGTGCTCAGGGATCACTTCTGGTTGAATTCAGGCAACCATATATGTACGAAGATGAAAGGGGTCTGCCATATGCAAAGCAAGTGCCTTAACCCCGTCCTATCTCTAGGACTTATTCCTAATACTTTGCTGTCAAAATCTTAACTGTTTTTCCTATTGGCTTGGATTCCCCATGCTCTGTTCCAAATAAAGTCAGTTTGGGGATAATTTTTGTGTGTGTGTTTTTGTTGTTTGTTTCTTTTTGGATGTTTGTTTTGAAGCTTCACCTGGCAACACTCTGGGTTTACTCCTGTCTCTGACCTCAGGGACCACTTGTGGCATGTCTGAGACTACCCTACGCAGTGTTGGAGATCAAACCTGGACTGGCTGGGTGAAAGACAAATGCCTTATCTGCTGTATTATCTCTCTACCCAAATATTTTAATTTAATTATTGAGATTACATGATTTGCAATCCTATTAATGATGATTTCTCATACACATACTTCTAATACCCATCACAAATGTACCCATCTCCCTCCTACAGGTGATGTTCCTCTCTTTCTTATGCCAGCACTCCCACCTCTGAATCAGTTGTGTAGATCAGTTCTTCTGTGGTATTGCCTTAGGCCCTTTGTTGCTACCTTTCTGTATATCTTTAAGTCCCACATATAAAAGAGATCATTCTGATCTGTTCCTTTCCTTCTGTCTTCACTCTGCCTGGTATCATTTAGTCCCATTTGTGTCAGTGCAAATTCCAAGATTTTGTCTTTTCTCCTGGCTGTATAATATGCCATTATGTGTACCACAACTTCTTGATCCATTCATTTGTAGTCACAGCCCCAACTTTTCTATTCATGTGGTCTAACTCCCCGATGTGGTAAAATCTTTGTGCCACTGATCCAGAGAAATTGGTGGGAATTCTGGTTTTCTCTCTAATTTTTAAAATATATTTTTATATATTTCTGCTTTTCAGTAGAGCTTTATGAAAAGATTCAGTAGCCTCTGTTATTTTAAACTTGCTTCTGATATGGAATATTCTATGAGTAAACTGTGAATAGAGTTATTGGAGTCCTCTGAATTTTTAGCCTGTCGGGTGTGCCTGGGATAGAGTCTTTATCCTATAAATGTTGGCTACACGGAGGCCGATGCCCCTGATTTCTTGGCTGAACTTGCCTACAGTTTAGCCTCTGTAATATAAATTTGTAGAGGGATGAGAAGGATCCCTAGCCTGGCCTACTGAAGAGGTTCTGCAGCCTGTGGTGATCATATTCTGTCACTCTAAGGTGGGGATAGAAGGGTAGGGTGGGTCAAGAGATTCCAGTTGTGGCTCAAGTGCTCTAATCCTCACTTTCTTAGCAAAATTTAATAGATTTTCTCAAATAATTTTTTCTCCATTTGTGGTATATCCTTGATTTACAAAGAATTTAAAAGAATTTAATTCAACATTATCCTTAGCAGCTATTTTATTTAACAGAGAAGTAGATCTCTTTATACCTTCATTTTCTTTTTTCTTTTCTTTTTTTTTATTTTGGAAGACTTTATATTTAATTTCTCCTATTACTTAAAAATTGGCATTGGCATTTTTTGTTCCCCTGTTAATGTTTTAAAATCATATTTAGTATCTATTCTTTTTTTTAATGGGAAAACAGAAAAAATGCTATACAACAAATTGAAAATTGAAATACACATATAGTTTTAAAGCAAAGTGAAAATGATGCAAACAGGTTTGAGAAGTTTGAAAATGTCCTGTGAAAACTATGTTTTGTAGGAAATAAACATTTAATTTAGCCAGTATAGACATCACTTATTTCTAAACCATTTTTATTGATAGGAGCTTGATTACCCCTATCCTGCAAAGGGATTGTATATAGTCAGCATTCTCACCAGCAGTGAATGAGAGTCCGTTTCTCCCCACATCAGCTCCAGCATTGGTTGTTCTTATTATTTTTGGGACCTAGCCCCCTGCCAAAGAACGCAGCGATCTCCCCCACGCCCGCGCTTGGGGTCTGGAGACCCCAGGTCCCTCTCGCGCGTCTCACTCCCTGCGGCGGCCTTGACTTTCCATATTTAGCATCTATTCCACTGATTCCTCCTCAAATTCCCTCCCATTTGTCCTGTACGTGGTGTAGTTTTCTCAAGTCTGTCCTCTACTTATGATCCTTTTCTTTTCTTTTCTTTTCTTTTCTGCTTTGTAGTTTCTATTCATACTTCCATGATGGGTTCTATTTTCATTATCACTTACTTTTGACCACTGTAAGACTATATGCAGATGTGTTTAAGGATCCTCAGGACGAAGAAGCAGCCTATGTTGCCTGTTTGGAGAAGTCTTTTTGAATGTTTCCTCACTAAAACTTTTGAGGAACGTTTGCTCCTCAAACCTTTGGCTGGGGAACACATGCCTCTCAATTTCTGGACATCTCCTAGCAATGTCCACATAGTCAGATTCCCATGCTGCAACCGGGAGTTGACTTTCTCATCTCCTTCCTGACTTTGTCTTACCTGCAGGGGAGGTCATACGCAATTAGGAACGGCACGTATATTTCCTCGTTCAACTTTACCTCTCCTGCTGTTCTTCGGTTTCAGGTTAGGTCTCCTGAGAGACGTTATCTGCGTTTTCCCATGCCCAGCCTACAGACTTCAATTTCATTATTTACAAAGAATTACTTGTGCCTCCCAATATCTTTTCATGTTAAGTAGAAAATGCATTTCCAGATTGGATTTGAGAGGTTCTGTGTTTCCTTTATCACCATTTTGTTTTAATATCTAAATATCATTGTTTGAAGTGTATATACCCCTTGTATTTCTTTTTATTCCTAGTGGGGTCCTTTTCCTTGTTGTTGGAGATAAAATAAGTTTTAAAAAAATGTTTTATTTTCCTTTGGTTTTAGCACATATTAAGAGAAAAGCTTTTGATCATATTTAGCTAGATGTTTTTGTTCATATCTCTTTGGGAGGCTGAAATATTTGATCATTTTTTAGAAGAGTTTTTCTCAATGTTTCTTTTCATATACTACCTTTAAACAAATGAGTAAGTATAGCATTTGATGTTTATGTTTTCACCTTTCTAATTACTCTTAGATTACTTAACACTTCATATTGATTCCAGTGTTATTATTAGTTTCCTATTTGAAGGGACAAAGTCTCTACCAATCTTACATCATTATTTAGCTACCCCTTTATTATTATTATTATTATTATTATTTGCTTTTTGGGTCACACCTGGTGATGCACATGGGTCACTCCTGGCTCTGCACTCAGGAATTACTCCTGGTGGTGCTCAGGGGACCATATGGGATGCTGGGAATTGAACCCAGGTCGGCTGCGTGCAAGGCAAACGCCCTTCCCGCTGTGCTATCACTCCCGCCCCAACCCCTTTATTATTTTATCTGCTTTATTTTATTGCAAATATCTTGTAGTTATAAACAAATCTGTCTTGAAGCAGACTTTAAAAATTGTTGTTCTGATTCAACAGAGAAGAATCCGGGTGTTCTGGTAAGCCATGCAGGTCAGAAAATGCTCCAGACCCCAGACCAGGCCAGCGACACCAGGGAGCCAGACGGAGGAGGCAAAGCCGGTACACCTTCTCCAGATGGAGCCCCGGCGACACTGAGCAATGACTAACACGGCTCCAGGATGCGGGACTGGGACAACTCCTAACCGCGAGGCCACTAACGCAACCGCTCAACCTTTTCTGAAAAATGAAAACATACAATCTATTGATGCCATCCAACATGTCTGACTGTTGGAGGAAAACCTCTAAATAATGATAGTGAGATTCTTGTTGAAAATTGAAAGTAATCAAAGTAAGGAAAGAGTAAAGTCGAAAATGTCTGCCACACAGGCAGAGGGGGAGTGGGAGGGGGGTATGCAGGGTTTGGTGGTGGATCAAATATGAAAACTTTGTAACTGTATCTCACAGTGATTCAATAAAAAAAAATTAAAAAAAATAGTTGTTCTGAGATCTAATGTTAAAACATTTAACATGCTTCTCTACTTACTACTAATAATGCAATAACATAGAGATAAATACTAATGACACTTGGTTTTTGAATTAAAAATTTAGATGGTTCAGGGCCAGAGTGGTAACACAACAGACATGGTTCTTGCCTTGCATGTAGCTAACCTGTGTCTGATCACCAGCACCTCAAGTGGTCTGCTGAACCCTGCCAGGAATGCTTTCTGAGCTCGGAGCCAGGAGTAAGACTTGAGTACCTCCAGGTGTAGCCCCAAGCCAAAAAATTAAAACAAATTTAAATGCTTGAAAGATTTGTTGATAACATTTTGTTACTCAAATGCTTCAGGGTAAACAAGATGAGGAAGTTCAATTTTTTTTTTCTTCAGGGTGTGTCTGCAGAAATGTTTGAAGCATGCTCTACTATATCTGGTTGCTTTTTTTTTTTTTTTAACATAGATCTACATCTTTAGAAAATAAATGAATAAAACTGGGACAATATTATAGGACACTTTAATTAATTAAAATCAAATGCTCACGTCTTAAATGTTTCCGTTCATAGTGCATAGCTTTTATAACCAGCTATGTTTTACCTTTTTTTTTTTTGAGCCACACCTGTCAGTGCTCAGGGGTTATTCATGCCTTTGTGTTCAGAAATTATTTGGGTGGGCTCCAAAGACCCTATGGGATATCAGAGATAGAATTCTGCTTGGTCACATGCAAGGAAAGGGCCTTACCCATTTTAATATCACCCCAGCCCTGGTTTACCATTTTGATACATGTATCTTTTGGGTTTCTTTTTTCTCTTGCTTCTTTTCCGTTATTATTTTTGCTTTTGGACTACTCCTCTTATCTTCAAGTTCAAGGGGTCAGGCCTTGCCAGGGACCAAACCTGGGTCTTCATATGCAAATCATGCTCTGCAGATGCTCATCCCCCTTGATTGATCTCTCAGGCCTCTGTTGTTTTTCTGAAAAGTTCATAAAAGTAACAGATTCTTTATTAGCTAATAATCTTAAGGTAATTTATGAAGGTGGATGAGATGGCCGCTGGACATTTCCCATTGTGAGACTGACCCTAGAAAGGAAGTGTGGCATATCGAAGGAAATTTAAGAAATCTTTATTTAGGACTACCTAAGCCTTTTCCTCTGTTTATACTGCTGCTCATATCTTTCCTTTGTTTAGCATTTCCATGAGCACTCTCTTTTCTGAAATTGTTTGAAACTTGCAGTTAGCTCTCTCTCTGTCTCTGTCTCTGTCTCTCTCTTTTCAGGGAACTCTGATCTTAATGTTACAGATTTATAGCAATAGAATCTTCTAACTTTTCCTGACCACTCCAGACTTCATTCACTCATTGGAGATGGATGTAGAAATAATAGGACACTATGCTCCAGCCCAGAGCAAAAATAATGTGCATTCTTAGGTTTCATGATTATGTCCATCCTTTCCCTCTAATTGTGAAACATTTGTTCTTGTCATGTTAAAATCATCTCCTAAGACTATTAAGATCTCTGGTGCATTATGCTTTATGATACTCCAGAAATTATTCATATTATTTATCATTTTCCAGACTGGAGCGATAGCATAGCAGGTAGGGTGTTTGCCTTCCATGAGGCTGACCCGGGTTCAATTCCTCTATCCCTCTCTGAGAGCCCGGCAAGCTACCGAGAGTATCCCACCCGCACTGCAGAGCCTGGCAAACTGCTCATGGCAAACTCGATATGCCAAAAAACAGTAGATGTTACTGGTGCCCACTCAAGCAAATTGATGAACAACAGGACGATAGTGTTGCAGTGCTACTTATCATTTTCCACACGTTGTTCAGGTGTAATTTATAAAGGCTTAATAAGTCTTAAAGGTGTTAAAAATTTCCTTACCACTGTTAGGGAGCTACATCTCAAATCCCGTGATATATAACTGTGTTAGAGATACTCAGTAATGGGGTTGTGTCTACAAATCTTTTTCTTGTTGTGTTCCTTACTTGGGCAGAACTCTTGGACAGAGGCATTCATTGCTTCAACCCAGGAGCATCTCCATGGAGGAATGAGACACACCAGAGACACTGAACTCCCCAGACATTCTCTCGGCTGATGTCTTCTGCTATGCTTTGCCAAAATACTTTTCTTTTTAGCTCATTACACTGAATGGAACTTCAAGTTTAATATTCAGAGGCTTCATTTTCAGTGTTTCCCAAGCTCTGTCCTCCCTGGTATTAAAGCAGTAGACACTTTCTTCATTTTATATGGAAAAAAAGACTCAGAGGGTAGCCATTATTTTAGGGAGAAAAATTAGACAAGTGACCTCACAACTTTGTATAAATTCTATTTTTTCCTTAGTACTTCCTTAGCACCAGACATTCATTACTCCTTAAGTTTTTATGGACCATTTTGTTATTTCTGCTGCTCTTCTTTATACCTACCTCTATTCTGTGTGTCTGTTATTAGTCATGACATGTCCTTACTCATAAATCAGATAATCTGAAAGGCATCTCACTGGAGGCCCCATGCCTCAGTGAGTCATGGATTAGTTTTGTGATTCCAGCTCCTCTGCCCACTAGAAATAGACTAACTTGAGTTCACTGATTCCCTGTTACATACACACTACACGCACACCACATGATTACCAAGAGATAGAATCATATCAGCTTTCACAGACGTATCCTTGAAATTTTGCTGGTTTGGTATCTCTAGCACTTGAGAAAAGTGCTTTGGGAGGATTCTCGCAAATTTCAGAGTTCCCAAGCAGAAGATAGCTTCAGAGGAGATGCCCTCTTAAAAGGAAGAAATGCTCAGTTAGAAGAAAAATTGTGAGGGAGGGGTGTGTTCATGAGATTGGGCCATATCTGGCTGTGCTCCGGGATTACTTCTGGTGATGCTTGAGGGACCCTTGTGATGCCATGCAAAGCAAGCACCTTAACCCCTGTACTATCTTTGTGGTCCAAAATTGGGTTTGTCAGAGGTCACCTCTGGAGGTACTTAAGGGCTACTCCCAGCTTTGAGCCTCAGGAGTTTGCTCCCAGTAGTACTCAGGAGACCATGAAATGCTGAGGATTAAACCAAGATCAGCTGCATATGAAGTTTAGTTCTTTAATCCCTGTGCTCTCTCTCCAGTTTTTCAATTGAAATTTTAGAAAATGATTTTGGATATACCCTCATGGTTTGCGCACTGATATTGAACCTTGCCTCCACCCAAAAAGCCTTATGAAATGGTAGAAATTGACTAGGCATTTAAAAAAAGAAAAACAAGGGCGGGGCGGAGGTATAGAGAGATAATTCAGAGGGTAAGGCATATGGCAGGTCAGGTTTAATCCCCGAACCCATTACTGTGCCCTGAGCTCAACCAAGAGTGAACTCTGAGTACAGAGCCTGGATCTCTCCTTGTGGGGCTCAGGGGACTAGTGGGGTGCAGGGTCAATTGTGCTCAAGCCACACGTCTTCCCCTGTATTGTTTTTTTTTGCTTTTTGGGTCACACCCAGCGATGCTCAGGGGTTACTCCTGGCTTTGCACTCAGGAATTGCTCCTGGCAGTGCTTGGGGGACCATATGGGATGCCGGGGATTGAACCCGGGTCAGCCATGTGCAAGGCAAACGCCCTACCCACTGTGCTATCACTCTGGCCCCTCCCCTGTATTGTTTATCTGGCACCAGTGTTTTTCTTTTCTTCAGTTTTCTAAATCTCTATATATTTTGATAAAAACATGTCTTTATAGCAGCTCCAAATTAGTATAAGTTTAGTTGTATAGAAATCAGAGAATTTGGATATTAATGCTTCCGTTTCTTTTATCTTTTTTCCTGCTTCCTCTCCCTTTCTTCACTCTTTTTCACTTCACTTTTTTCCTTTAAAAAAAAATTCCTGTAGTTCTGCTTACAGATTTTATCATATCACTTCTTCTTTTCCCCTCTATCCAGGATTGTTCTACAGTTTCTTGAATCCCGTATTTCTAAGTTTTTCTGTGTTTGAACAGTTTTCTGAAAAAATAAAGCTATTTTTTTTAGTCTTTCTTTGCTCGAGATGAAATATTCTAATTCTGCTATTGCTACCCAATTAACAAGGTTGACTGTAGCATTCCTTCCAGGTCAAACCATTTTGCGCTGGAGATTGAAGACATTAACCTAATGTTTTTTCTTTATTACTAAAGTTATTTTATTTCATAATGAGCAATCTGTATAGTCTTATTTCTACTTGGGAACTTAGGATCTTTTGTATTTTTCTTTTCTTATGCTAAAATTTCTTGAAGTTATTGCTGAGCTCTGAGTTTTCACTTGGGTGGGAATTGCTCATTTATTTTTCTGGGGGAGTTGTTGGGATTCCTTGGACTTTAATTTTGCTTTGTTCATTTGAAATTTCATTTTCTGTATGAGCTCATTTGTTGGCCATTTGACCTCGATGCATGCTTCTTTTTACTATTAATTTTCACTTTCACATTGCTCTATATTGAAATTTCCTCAGCCTTAATGATTAGAGATATTGTAAGGTGCTTTCTTACAAAGAGGGTAAGGTGTTGCTTTATATGTAGTTAACCCTGCATATGACAGAGAGTCTCTGGCCTGAGTGCCTAGCTCTCTTCCCTGGGGACCCTCGGAGGGTCCGGGCCCCAACTTCCCTTCCCGCCTCGAGCAAAGCTCCTGTGGCTGAAGACCTCAGGAGCCTTAGCCACAGTCTTGCTAAAGGCCCCTCTCTCCACATATTTGGACAAGCCTCATGCGTGAAGGTACTGGCAGAGGAACCCAGGTGTGTGGGACCTGGGGCTGAGATCTCCAAGCCTGCTTGGATTGGGACTGGGCCTCTTCTGCACAGATTTCCCATTTTCCAGTAGCTAGGCGGTCACACCCAGGGACTGCCCCCGGTGCCCTGTAATCCCATCAAAGGCCAACATCCAGAGACTTAAAAGCAAGCTACCGGACATTTTATAGCCTACTTCTCCCTCTGGGAGAACCAGCAGGCTACCGAGAGTTTCCTGCCCACATGGGAGAGCCTCACAAACTCCCCATGGCATATTCATATGCCCAAACTAGTAACAATGCTGCGTCTCATTCCCCTGACCCTGAAAGAACCTCCAATGTGGCATCGCTGGGAAGGACAAGTAAGGAGAGGCTTCTAAAATCTCAAGGCTAGGATGAATGGAGATGTTACAGAGACTGCTTGAGAAATTCGATGATCAACAGGATGATGATGGTCCACTGAGCACTTCCAGGAATAAACCCTGAACACAGAGCAGAGTGACCCCTTTGTACCACTGGGTGAGGCTCCTCAAATTAAAAAAAAAGGAAAAACAAATTAAAAAGAGAAATTTTATTAACCTTAAATTGATAGTCTCTTGTTTTTGTTACAATTTAATTCCCAAACATCTTCTTGCTTTTTGATCATCCTCTTTTAACCATTTTGCACTTATAAATGATCTATTAGTATCCATTTAAATGTGCCGATAGATTCTTCTTTTTCTTGAAGGGATATCAGATTCTTCGGCTTGAATTTTCAGTGTTTTTTCTTGGTTTTTGTTACCTGTGATGTTGGTTTTCACTTTTCGAAGTGAAAGCCTGGATTTACAATTCTAGGCTGCAAAGGTAAGCTTCCTCTGCTGTCATATGGGTAGATATGTTTCCAGTGTGCTTCTTCCTTGAGTGGTGAGACTGAATAGGAGCATTATACATCTACAGGGTGTGTTAACTGTGTGGTTCTGTCTTGTTGAGAGGCTGGGAGCCAGCTTTCAAGCTCCCAATCACCCAAATGCCAGAATAAGTGTGTGTGGGAGATTCTTTCCTCTTGGCCAACAACATACACAAAAGAAGGTCAAGTTTTTCCCAGGTGATCTATTCAATGTTTACATATAATCCTTCTCATTTTTTTCTGGATCTTCTGCCTATATCAGGAGAACATGTGTAGCTTTTGTGCATTCTAAATCATGTTGGCCCCCTTGTTTGGTCTTTGCTCTTGACCTATGTACTGATTGTGCATCTTGGATTTTCCTAGGTCTATTTTTCAGTTCCATATGTACCCTCATATAGTCTGTTCTGTACCACTTGCTCCCATCCAAACAATTTATTAAAGTTTATTGTAAAATACACAGTATTTACCATCTTAACCATTTTTCTGTATGTATCTCATTAGAGTCTAGTACCTGCCATTGTTGTACACCCAATTTTCAGGAGTTTTCCACCTGGCAAAACTCAAACATTCTATATCCATGAAGAAATCCTCATTCTCCACATCCCCAGTGTCCCACATGCACACAACCCCCTGAAAAATCACTCTTTGTTTTGTGCCACACCTAGCGATGCTCAGGGTTAACTCCTGCTCTGCACTCAGGATTTATTTTTGGAGGTGCTCAGTGACCATATAGATGCCAAGAATTAAACCCAGGTTAGCTGCATTCAAGGCAAATGCCTGATCCTTGAACTATCTCTCCAGTTCCCCGGCTATTGTTTCTGTTCCTATAAATGTGATAAGTCTAAGATGCCTCAGAGAAGTGGAGTATATAATATTTGTCACTAATGACTGTCATATTTTCCTTATCATAGTCTTTGAGGTTCATTCATCTTGTATAATGTGTCAGAATTTCCTATTTTAAAGGTTGAATATCTCATTGTATGAGTGTATCCCATTTTATTGATATACATATTCATTGATCAATTGAAGGAGACTTGGGTTGCTTCCATGTTTCATCTGTGACTAATGTTTCTCTACCAAGGGTGTGCAAGTATTTCTTTGAGACACTGCTTTCAACCATTGAATTCCCAGAGGGGGAATTTGTGGGAATCATATAATTCTTTTTCTTATTTGAGGAAGTAACTTACTGCTTTTTAGAGCTGTTTTACTCTCTTATAGTTCTACTAGTAAAGCGGGTTTCTGATTTTTCTATATCCCTGGCAACACTTTCCTCCTTTTCCCTTTCTTCCACTCTAGCTGCCTACTGACTGAAATATTATCACTGTGGTTTGGATTTGCTTTTCTCTGATAGTGATGTTAAGCTTCTTTAAAAATCTTCATTGGTCATTTGTACATTATCTTTGAAGAAATAGCTATTTATGTGTTTTGCCATTAAAAAATAGTCATTTGTGTATTCTATTGTTTAGTTGTAGAGTTATTTATATGTTCTGAGTGTTAATACCATATTACACATATGTGTCATTTGAAAACATTTTATCCATTTTATAGATAGCCTTTAACTCTATTGATTATATCAATATGTGTTTTGTTCATTTTGGTGGTCTAATTTATGTATTTTCACTTTTATTTTCTGTTTTTTTTTTGTCATCATATACAAGAAATCTCCACAAAATTTAATGCCATGAAGTTTCTTCAAAACTTTTGATAATTTGAAGACGTTCTTAATAAATTTAAGTTTTGAATACGGTATAAGATAAGAGTACAGCTTCATTGTTTTGGAGGATATCTTTTTGTTTTTCTTTCCTTGCATATGGCCATCTTGTTTTCCCAACACTATATTATTTATTCAACAAATAATTTTAGAATCCTTGTTAGATATCATTAAGGATATAAGGATTTATTTCTGAACTCTCTAGTTTGTTTCATCAGTTTATATGTCTGTCTTTGTATAAATTAATATGTGCCTATAATCTTTTTTGATTTCCAGAACTTCTAAACATAGTTTCATGTCAGGAAATAAGAGATCTCAATTTTTTATTCTTTTTTTTTCTATTTAGTGTCTCTTGAGATTCCTTGAGAATTTTAGAAAGGAGTTTTCTGCTTCAGTTAAAATGCCATTGGGATTTTGATAGCGATCACATAAAAAGTTATAGTTCATTTGTAAATTGTGGACACTGTAAGAACATTAGCCTTCTAGTCTATGAACAAAGGGTATCTTTCCATTAAATTAAGACTTTAGTTTTCAGTGTTTTTTCAGTGTTCACTGTATTAGTCTTTTGCTTCTTTGGTTAAGTTGCTTGTATTATATTCATATAGTTTTCCCCGAGAACTTTGTTGAAATACCTCTTACTTTTATAATGGCTTCACCCTTTTTAATTTTTCCTTACTGCTTTAGATTTGTTATAAATTAGAATTCACATTTTTATTTTCCTGGAGACACCCATATCTGTGGTAAACATATATACTATGTTATATAAAAGTTGTACATATATAATAAAAATCCATCGTTATGTATGGATTCATATGTATCATGCATATTATAAACATTTGATGCACATGCACATGTTTATCATAAAATGCACATGCATGATCATAAAATATGAATATACTTGTATAAGTAGGGAATTATATTCATTTAAATATGCAATGTGGAAATACCTTGAAAACATCATGATCAATGAAAGAAGACAGTTGCAAAAACCCACATTCCCACATTTTGTATGATTGCATTTATCTTAATGTCTAGAAAGTGTTAACCTATAGGTACAGAAAGTAGATTACTTAGTCACAGAGACTGGTAAAATGGGGCAATGGGGAGTGATTGACAATAGGTATGGAGTTTCCTTTTGGAATAATTAAAATTCTAAAATTATACTGTGCTGACAGTAGTACAACTCTAGGAAGATACTAAAATCAGTTAGGTGCATACTTAAATAAATGGATTTATGTTATATAAATTATATCTCAAAACTGTTCAAAAGAAAAATATAGGTTAGGGAATGATGACATGAGAACTAGAGGGAAGATATAGGTCTTATTCTACATCAGAATAAGAGTGTGTCAGAGACAGACACACTCCTAAAACTCAACTATCAATAACTTTGCAAAAATAGATTTTTATTCACTGTCACTGTCATCCTGCAGCTCATCGATTTGCTCGAGCGGGCACCAGTAACGTCTCTATTGTGAGACTTTTTGTTACTGTTTTTGGCATATCGAATACTTCCAGGCTACAGCCAGGGAGCTTCCAGGCTCTGTCCTACGAGCTTCATACTCTCAGTAGCTTGCCAGGCTCTCCGAGAGGGGCGGAGAAATCGAACCCGTGCAGGCCACATGCAAGGCAAATGCCCTACCTGCTATGCTATTGCTCCAGCCCAGATTTTTATTAAATATAAAAAATGTAAAGAGAAATAGACACGCTTCTTTCACTGTAACCAGATACAACACATCTCACAGGCTGATCTTGCCTAACTCCTTTTCCCTAAATCCAACTGCTGCTTTGACTTTAACTTGATTTCATTTGTATAAAAATAACCTGTGAATTGCACATTATACCATTTGACCATAAGCTATGTTCCTCTGAGTGGTAGATTTTTCTGGTGGTCATTTGCACTTTAAACATGAAGGACAGGACCCAATCTTCTAGATGGGCACAATTTTCTCCCATTTGCAGACAGATTCTAGCATTGACTTCAGCATTTTTTTTAGCCACTCTTTCAGCCTGAAATAATCTTGAGTCATTCCTGCCTACAGACTCGGATGTCCAGCTGTGAGAACTTCTCCATGGAGCTGTCTTTTGCATTTGAAACTGCAAACATGCTATTTCCATCATTTAGCAGCTGAAGGTCAAGATGAACTAGTTAGGTTTAGAAGCACATCTCCCTGAATTGTGAAGTTTGCATCAATTTCTAGTTGGTAAGTATAAAAATATGAAGAAACATTAGGTCACTTGTTGCACAATTATCTAATGAAGGTATTTTAAACATTATCCAGACTTCATTTGAAACCAGCTTTCTCTTTCACTCAGAAATTTTGGGTCAAGTATTGTAGAAGACATGATATGTATTTCTTTCATAAAATTTTAATAATTCTTAAGTAATAATTACATGTTTTTAATTATAGGAGGGAATAAACCATTTACTCTTCTAAGGAACATGAAATGCAAAGAATAGGTTCTAGGGCTGGAGCGATAGCACAGCGGGTGGGGCGTTTGCCTTGCATGCGGCCGACCCGGGTTCAAATCCCAGCTTCCCATATGGTCGCCTGAGCACGGCCAGGGGTAATTCCTGAGTGCAGAGCCAGGAGTAACCCCTGTGCATCGCCAGGTGTGACCCAAAAAGCAAAAAAAAAAAAAAAAAAGAATAGGTTCTATCAGATAATAACCACTTCTAAATGCACAGATGTCTTTGCAGTCATACTTCACAATAAAGATTTTTCCAGTTTTCTGCAGGAAAAACAATATTTGTTACAAAACAGGTAAACAAAGAATACATTTCTTATGAGATGCTTCAAAGAAGGCTAATCAGATTATCAGCAGGTTGAGGGGTATCCTCTCAGAAGAAAAACAGAAAAGGACCCAATTTGGAAGTCATGCAAGTTTTGTCCTCATGAATCTTGGTGACCTTTTGTGGTGCTGATGGTTACAAACTGCTCTTCCCCACCCTATGCTAGTCTTTTATGTCTATGTGCAGATTTTACACTTTGCTTTCTTTGGAATAAACTTTTCTAGTATATAGGGTTGAAAAAAATGTAAGTGATAATGAATGGCATCCTGGAAGCTTTCACAATTTTTTGTCTACCAAAGTTTCTATGTTATTGAATATCAAAGTCTCCATTCTGTGCTTTAAATTTCCAAGAACTCTGTTGGTTGTTAGTCTTAGACACTAATTATTAGTCATACATTCCTCTGGAGAAAAGGCATTTTTAAAATTTTCTCTTTATCACTTTTCTTAACTTATTTACTTAGTTGTCTTTTTCCCTTTTTTTTATCCATGCCCTACCCCCAACAGAACAGGCCACTAATTCCTTAAGATACTATTTTTTTTCTTTTCAGAAGTAAAAGTCTCAGTGATACTTCTCTACACTCATTATAAACACTCCTCTATAATCACCACCAAGTTCTGCAGTATGTATTCAGTTTCTACTACTTGGCGCATATGTCTGGGAAAGATGCTAGGAAGTATAAAAAGGTTTCTATGCTTCAAATGAAGGCAAAGTATGGATCTGTGAGGCAATAGAAGGCAAAGGGAAGGAGAGAATTCATTGAGAGTTCTGGCCAGGCCTACATATTTACAGGAATCAGTCATTGTTAACTAAGTTAATGGGATCTTGATTTTGGCTGAACGGATTGAAAATCCAAAATCATGAGTCACATGACTAGTCCTTTACAATGAAAATATTGCAAATAATTTTTTAAAAAATTATATACAGAGGGATGCTGAAGAAATGCTTGGCTTCTTTACTTAAATTGACTTATTCTGCATTTACTTCAAATAAATATTATTGTAGGTCAGCATTAATAATCATTTAAGGACAGTATATATTATTGCTGAAATTTTATCCTATGAAGGATATTATTTTATATATGTTTGGATGGATAAAAACCAAACATAATAACAAAGAATGAAAAAGCCAAAGGCAGTTGAATTTGGCATTTGTATTTGAAAGAACCAGAATGTACTATGCTTATAAGCAATATATATTATATATATTAAATGACTTATTATGAGACAATCCACAACAGAAGATTATACTTTTTTATAGTTTGCACATATATCTATTAGTGAATATGCATCTTCCCTTTTAAAATATAGTTTTGAGAGATAGTTCAAGGGTTAAGGTGCTTGACTTGTGTGCTATCAACCATATTCAATCCCCAGCACTCATATGGTTTACCAAATACTACCAAGAGTTATTTATCCTTGAGTGCAGAGGTGGGAGCAATGGTCAGATGTGGCCTTTAAACTCAAACAAACAAAAACACAAAATAATTTATTTATATAACACAAAATTGCATATATTCTGTTCCTTTTAAAAAATTTTCCCCAAAATATAGCTTGATTAGTCCATAATATTTGGATGGCTATGCCCCTTTATCAAATTTTAGCTATGCTTTTGGAAGAGTTTACAGATACATAGTAACAAGAATTCCAACAATACAAAGGTTAGATACAATGAAAAAATAGTGAAATTGGAACACTCTTTACCCCATTATTACAGTTTCCATAACTAGAGGAAAAGGAATAAATGATACTATTTTCTTATAGTACTTTCAGTGTCTTTGTCTGCTACTTCTAGCATCTGTATCCATTCTGGGTTAGTTTATATTGTTTGATGCTTCTTTATGGATTATATTTATTAATAAATGTGACTTACTTGAACATTCACCATCATACGTAATTTTGTGAAATGAATGAAATTCTCAAAAGTTTATTTGTGAATTTAGAACAAATTTTATTAAGTGGAGCTAGGTTAACACTTGCCCCCCACCCACACCTCAAGTTTTTAACCAAGATTTACATCCCACGAGACTGCTTCTTATTAATATGAAATATATTTATATGGTTATTTTACTTATTTTTAGGGGTATACGATTTATAAAAAAAACTGGATCAATTCCTGGCCAAGAATGAGTAATAGAAACTGTGTTTAACTTCCCAAGGGAAACAACCCTCCACTTTGTTCAAACTTTCCCCCACCCCAAGTAAAATATTTGAAACATTTTAAAGATACTGGAAATCAGGCTTCAACGGGTATTACTTTTTGAGAGATGGAAAACAAATGACACAAACACTACTGAGCCAATCACCTTGAGAGAGTTTCTAGGACATGTTACAGTAGGGATAATCCAAATAAGCCCACCTTGTTCTCTGAGCTGAAACACCAAGAAAACCCAAAGCAGTTAATGTGTGTGGGATATAGAAACAGAGAGGAGAGACCTTCAAAAAACAACTCACATCTGAACTCATAAAAGAAATCACATCTTGAGTAGCAACAGTGTACTGATCAATGCCTAGTAAGTTTCCAAATCTCTTTTGAAAAGAGTTAGAGGACTAGTATCTTGAATTCACAGATTATAATAAATGGCATCTGTTCCTACTAGGCACGGAGAATAGTGGGGTAAATTATTTAGAAAGATTTTGTCTCAATAGTGGAAGAATAACTAGCAGTAGACTAAACATGGATCTAGTCCCAACTAATGAATCTTAAACAAGATCTGACAAGATCAAAATGTTTTCAAGAAATTTAATTGCATCTAAGAACAAAGCTCAAGGGCATTTAAAGAAACTCAGCTACATACATCCAGCATCCAACAAGGTGGTATTCACAATGTCTTACATTCATGCCAAATGGTTCAGTGAATACAAAAAAGGTGTGTGTGTGGGAGGGGGAGGAGGCTATGACACATAATGAAGTGTCAAACAACAGAAACTAGTGTCAAACCCAGAATAGATACAGATGTTAGAAATAGCAAAGACACTGAAAACATTTTTTGTAACTGTTAATATGTAGGTCGACAAAAGTTAAGAAGATACATGAAAGACATTAAATATGCCTACATTAAACCATTAGAAATGAAAACCACAATATATGAAACTGAACATATACTGGATTATGTTGATGACAGACTAGATAACTCAGAAAAAAGAGTAGTATGCTTGAAGATATTTAAATAGATATTATCTTAAAGAAAATAAATTAATTTTTAAAGAAAAACAAAAATGTCTCATGGAACTGCAGGATAACTTCAGATGGCCTAATATATGTCTAATTGGAATATACGAAGAAAATTAGGGAAAAGGGGATAGAAAAATATTTGAATAATTTATTAATTAACTTTTCTAAATTGAAAGGAAAATAAATCTAGACTGAAGAAAATTAACAAAACTTGAGCACTAGTAATGAAAAGAATGTTAAAGTACATAATAATTAAATATTTCAGTTTGAGTAATAAAGAGAAAATTTTCTAAGCAATCAGAGTAAAGATTCAGCTATGCTTTTGGAAGAGCAAAATTATCCATAGAGGAGCACATATAAGGATATTCGATTTCTCATCAGAAATAGATTCAAGTAAGAAGATACTAGCACGACATGCACAAAATAACAAAAATGAAACATTAAAAGAGCATATGATAATAAAATAGTTTTTAAACGACTCGGCCTATCCCCCTCCTGAGGATACCTCAGAGTTCTCTCAGCTGGGAAGACCAGTGTATCCATGAGTTTTAGCTGCTTGGCTTGCATCTCCTTGAAGATTTAGTCATGAATCAGTAGAGAGGGACTGTGTGGGTGAATCAACATGGCAGCAACTATTGCTATGAAATATCAATTGTTTCCTACAAAAAAACTTAATATCTGTGGTATTCTGGAGGTTTTTGGCTGCTGGGACTCTGCTTGGGGTTGGGGGGGAAACTCAACCTGTCCCTCTCCGAGGGAGCCCCCGTGAAGACAGCCTTGTGTGGGGGCCGGAGATTCTGCTGAAACCTCCAGAATCCAGCTACAGTCATGCTCAAGGCCACTCTCCACATGCTTGGATGAGCCTCACCGATGAAGGAACTGACAGAGGAACCCAGGTGTGCCGGAGCCAGGGCCTGCTCCTATTGGGACTGGGCCTCCTTCACCCAGATCCCCAGTTTTACAGTAGCTTGGCAGTCACACCCACAAACTCCCCCCAGTCCCTTCTAATCACATCAATGGCCAAGATCAGAGACTATAAAACAAAGTTCCTGGAAGAAAGTGATGCAATTTTTCCTGGAAAAATAATAATTTTTCTTTATTTTTTTTCCCCCGCACAACAGAACCTTGCAAGCTACCTGTGACTTATACAATAGGCCAAAAACAGTAACAGCAATGTGCTTTTAGTGTTCCTGGAGCAAGCAGATGCCATTGGGCTATACTAGCATGTGACAGGGACAAACGAAGACGTTACTGGCACCCGCTAAAGCAAATGGATGAACAATGGGATGACAGTGATACAGTGATCTGTGATATTAATCACAGATAAATATAAATATATATACTACAAGTTAATTTTAAAGTAATTATTTCTATTGAAATATAACAGAATGATATCCAAGTAATAAAAATATGCAGCACAGTTAATTTTTACAAAGTGAGAATACCTATGTAATTAGCACCCAGATTTATGAATGGTATATTATCATTACAGAAGCATCTCTTGTACTTCTTTCCAGGTACTACTCCCTCTCAAGAGGTATCCTGACTTCTTTCTCCGATGATCTCTTCAGAATACTGAAAGTCAATATTCCTAAGTTTACTATTTGCCCCTCCCCACATAGAATGTTTTATTCTGCCATAAATTTTATTTGTCTACCTTGATTATATTTAACATGCCAATGTTTTGTTGAGAAAGCATCTATATGTAAGTTTTGGCAGTGTGGCACCTTGGACAAACCAAGCTTAAGTGTTGTGATTTTCCCCAAAGATCTCTTTCAGGAATGTAGAATTTAATCTCCAGTTGCTGGAGAGTTGTGGAAAATGGTGCCTGAATATCTACTACTTGATAGATCTTATGTTACTAGACACAAAATCTAAAAAACTCACCTTTTGTGTCTAATAACATAAGTTTTGTGGTGTGAGAATTCAGTCCCTTTGTCTCAACTAAAGGGCCACCTTAGCTTCTGAGATCCCAAAATGTTGAAACCCATGTTGAGCTTCATTGCAGCTCATTTTATCCTATCCTCTCCTGCTTCTCCTCTTTTTTTTTCTACATGTATCCAAAAGATTTCCCAGAGAAATATTTGCGAAACCATTGTTTGTGTTTAAGTGTTCAAAACCATCCCATCTTATATAGATTTGATTTTGTAAAAGTATTCCCAACATTGTAGGTTTTGAACCCAAACTTTCTAGGTGAAAATGCTTTTTCTTTTATATGTTCACAGTAGGGATTTCAGGCAGGTAACAACGTTTTTTGTCAATTTACCTGTAAAACATATATTTTATTTCCACCAACTTCATGGGCATAGCTCAAATGAGGTTTTACTTTTATTTTTGCTAATTTTGGTGCCACATTGGATAGTGTTCAGGGATTACTCCTGGCTCTGTGCTCAGGGATCACTCTTTGTGGACTCAGGGCTGAGTGTCAATATCGAAGCCAGGTCAGCTGAATGTAAGGCAAGCACCCTACCTGATACACTATCTCTCTCGACCCTCGGATGAGGTTTTGTAAAAACCAGACTCTTGGATAAAGTTTATTTTGTAGGATGTTAGGGAGGAAATTGGCATCTAGGATAGTCAAACTCCATGGAATAAGGTTAGGTTCCCCATTCCCAAAATATTCCAGACATTTCTTTGTGATTTTTAGAAAGATGGAGAAAATGTAACAAGGATATGGTCACAGGAAAGGATAGAAAAAGATGTATGGGGAAAAGTTAATGAATGATTCTATTCAGTGCAGGAGAACCTAGATTATCATTCTTTATTATACTCCACTCTCTTCTAAAAATAAATGAATATGACTTTATGATTTTGAGTACAACACATGGTAGAGATGGATTTTTTCTAAAGAAAACAATTTAAAGTAACAAAAGTGTGGGTATTTTAGGTACTGAAAAACTCATTTTATCTCATCTGATTAATAAAGTATATCACATCCTGGGAAAAATAAATTTTGGGGGTATTTAATCTATGAAAGAATTTATATGTGTGTTATTTCATATCTTCAACGTGTTACAAAATACAACAAAAATACTGTTTTCCAGGATGTTTTTATTTGTTCTTCATAAAATCTGAAAGCATAACATTGCATATTTAGTCTCCCAAGGCATTTTTATGTGAATCCTAGGAAATATGGTCCATTTACTTTGCTTACACTTACACTACTAACATTAACTAAAGGATAATGTTTATAAAATATAAAGGCATGATTTTCAACCTCAACTGTACATTATAATCATCGGGGAGCTTTAAAATTCCTGATGTCCACACTGCATCCGGGACCAATTAAATCAGGATCTCTGCGAGAGGACAAATTTTTTTTTTTAAGTTTCGACATGAAGGCAAGCTTGAGAATGTTGATATAAAAGACCCAGTAGTCACCATATCCATTAGCCTACCCTTTAAATTTTTTTTCTAAGTGGGAATTTTAATAAATTCTTAATTACAACCAAGTAATGTACCAACAGATATTTAAAGTGGGAATATTGTGGGAAATTGATAAAATAACTGAAGTCAGCAAAGTAGATTCAGGAGTGACTGAAACCAATAAATCCTGTGGCAAATCAGTGGAGGATTTAATGATTATTTTCTACGTTTGCAAAAATAAGTCAACCAATTGTTTGTCCTTTGTGGGGAGTCAAAGCTTGTGACCAAGTTACTGTCCTCAGTAGTTTGCCAACTCCAGGTTGATGAAGGGTGAAAAGTATCCCATGGCTGAATGGCCTTAAATATCTGGAAACACTAGGCTGATTCAGGAGATGCTCTGGGTTCCAGCACTGCACTCCCCGCAAATGACTGGAGACTTGGTTGAAGTTCCTAGGAATTAACATGAAATGTCCCTTCATGAATTGAAATGTGTTTGTCAATGGCTGGTAAAGAATAGTTTCATTCTTCACCACTGTAAGGTGGTGGCCTAGCATCTTATCCAAAGATCTAAGCCCCAAATGGAATTGAAAATCTTTCTAAGGGCTTTTCATTCTTTCATTCTTTTGGAGGAGAGAGCACAGAAAGTCTTGAGAGCCCTGTCTCTTTATTTCCAGGCCTTTCTGAGTCACTTTAGGTCCTACGGTTCAGCAAGGCTTCAAGCCCTTCCTCTGTTCAGTTCTGTGCTATTTGGGAGTGGTACTCCGGAAAGCCCAGCAGAAAAACAGACGAAGGTTTTGACCCTTAAGCCTATTCCTAACTTTGAGACACTCAACAGGTAGTCAAATTTCTGACTCCATTTTTTGATGTTTAATGTGAGGATAATAATAATAATCCACTGTGGGGATAATAATCAATCTTAAAAATGTTTTCTGCAACACTATACATATTCAAGAAGTTATGTGTAAAAGAAATTGATAAAGTGTTTATCAATAGACACTAGAGAGGAAAAATTGTCCGAAAGTACCAAATATGACAGTTAGAGGTTATTTTAATTTTGAATATCCACTGAACTAGAAATATGAGAGTTTAGTAAAATATGTGCCAATGGAGAGCTTTTACTGGGGCTAAAGAAGAATGCTTACTTTCAGGTCCGTGTAGTATGGAAGTCACTCTTGGATTGAAATGTGGCAAATCTGAATTGTGATGTACTCTATGTTGATAAACACTATTTCAAGGAGTATGAACTAATACTTAAAAACATTTAATTTACAATTATTTACTTATAGCATGCATTTCAAACATATTTGGTTAAATGGAGGATTTTGTTAAAATCAACTTTAGTCTAACGAGATGGCTCAAAGGGTTGGAATATATACCGGGGTCCTGGGCTTGATCAATCAATTAAATCGTTCTCCAAGAATAGCTGGAGGTGACCATTAATAATTGCGGTTAATTATTAGTGGTCCAGCAATCAACCTTCCCTCCCCCAACAAAAGCTAACTTTATCATCTCTTCAATTCTTTAAAACAAAATGTGGTTGATAGAAAATTTGAAATGAAATTTGTTTCACATTTGTTGCTTGTATTATATTCTTATTTGGCAATGCAGTTCCATAACTTTATCTTTGACCAATAGAACCTTAGGAAAGCACTAAATCCTATGCTAATTACGCTTATCTGGAAATAATGCTTTTCTTTTGTCTTTTGTCACTTATCCCAGAGCCCCATGATATGAATTTCTATTCTTGACATCAATCTGTGTATAATCATACCGCTGTACAACTTCATAAATTAAACATTCTTGTACAAATAATATCATGGGTTTTTCGTAAAATATTTTTTCTGTATTGTGAACAAATAACTCAGTTTTTAAAATGTTTTTTCTAATTTTATTTTCTTCTTTTACTGAAGGAAGACATGTTTTGAAGACCCTCAGTTACTCTTTGGATAACTTGAAATGATCCCTATAATTCCTGTATTAAACCTTTGTTATTTATTAGGTATTTGAGAGAGGGGGACAGTTCTGTGTTTGTGATGGACTCAGCTGACTGCAGGTAGAATGACAACAATTTAATTTTACTAGGAAACAAATGGAACCTAGTACAGAACAAATACAGTTTTGGAAATAGAAATCTGAACTGTGTCTGATCTTGCTGATATCAATTTTCTGACATTAAAATCATCACATTTAACAGCTAGAGGCAGGTGCTATAGAGAAGCAAGAGGCAGAGCCTACATAGAAATACACTGTGCAAATCACAGTGGAACCATTAGTATAATATGAATATTTAAATAATAAATATACATTTTTAAGATAATTCATTTGTTGTTCTTTTCAGATTTTCAATATTGCAACCATCTGTGGTGGTAACTTTGAGGGTCTTTAGCTATCAGCTATATCTCAATCTATGCTTTTCACCATATATTTATAAAATAACATGCAGCAATGTGGTCACACTATACAGAGAAGAAATCAAAAGACTAATGGATGTAGAGTCTCTTATTCTATATTTTATAATTCCATAGAGGTCAAAATAACCTTAAGTAGGTTATTTTTTTATGTAGTTTTAAAAGTTCTCATATGAAGAAAAGTAAAGAGAAACAAGTGAAATTATTCTTAATGATATATTTACTACATTAAAAAATTTAATATACAATCATTAAAATATCACTTAGTATTTTATATGCTCTTAAGAATTCTAAGTCTTCAAACTGTAGACAGTAGTTCTCATTTTTATAGCATTTATAGCATATCTCCATTTGGATTAGTGTCATTTCTTATTTTATTATTTTTAAGTTATGTGTGTTACTAAACATGTAGTTTAAACAACATGTTTACAGTAGCATTAATGTTTGAAGTTTTGGTATATGGTTACCACACGTTAACCACCAAAGTCCCCCTTGGTCTTACTGGATAAATCATTTTTGGATGAGTTTCATTTTAAGTGTGCCATACTGACATGTAGCCAGGAGCTACTGTACTGAGAAGGACTTACTTGTGTGTGAGCATAAGTGCGTGAGCTCTTTGCCTTCAGAAGCCAGGAAGTTCCAGCCTAGCTACTTTTGGTGTGGAGCAAGGATGTCTTTGATAATGGGATAAAGCACCTGACAATTCTTGAGACAGAGATTGTGGTGACTCCAGTAGCTATAGTCTGGTGGTTCTGGACAAGTTGATGTGCTAATGTGCTAATACTCTTGAATTGTACAAATTTTGTTTTTTACAAAGATCTTCAATACTGGCTTTTGACACGAAGATATCTCTCCTAGAAGAAAATTTAGAGTCCCTGGAATATCCTACTTGCTAAGAGTGTCTTTGTATGTTTGAGGTTTTGGGACATGCCAGACATTTTAAGATGACGCTATGATTTATGGTGAATGAGTTTTGTTTGCCTGGAGCTTTGAGCTGTACTCTATCGGTTTGACCTCTTAAGGATGGGCAGAAAATTAGAGAGGGTCAACTTCAGTCTATGTGATTGGCCTCTAGTGCAAACTATGGACACACCAGGTCTTGAGTGAACTTCCCTGGGTTGGCAACACTGCTTAAGTGGAAATGGAGAGCAGGAAAATTCACCTTCTTCTGGACTCTGCCTGGTTTACCTTTTTCTTAAGCTACCTTAAGTTTTTTTTAAATCTGTAAAAATGTAGGTGGCATAATCGTGAATATTATAGATTTTGTGGAGTCTATGACTACTTCCTGTGAGTCACCAAACTTGAAAGGAGCCTTGCAGGACCATGACACACATCCTTTGTTACCAAATGGGTGTCCAGTCTAATCAAAAATGCTACTGAGAGAGGAGTCAGGGGCAATGTAAAATAGGGGCAGGGACCTAAAATTTATGGTGCACTTCTAAGCCAGACACTATTCCAAATATGTTTCATGCCTTGCAGTAACTCTCATCTCTGTCGTATAGAAAAGGAAATGGCGCTCTGGTCTCCAGCCACCAAGAAGTCAAACTGATTAAGTGTGGTCCAAAGCTTCAGCATGCAAAAAAAAAAAAGCCATTCACCCTAAATGAACTGTAGAAGGAGAGTTGGCCTGGCTTCTCCCGGATCCCAAGTCCTACTGCCAGCATACCATGGTAAAGATGTAACCAGAGTCACAGGGAGACATTGGCCATGGTGTGTGTGGCAGTCTGTGGATTCCCTGCTCACATCCTCTTGACCTTGACTGAGTTCATTGCCTACAGTTCCTAGGTGTTCCTGACTTTATTTCCTTAAGACAGCTCTTTCTAAGAGAGACCCAGTGTGCTTGACCTGGGAGTGCCCCTCAACCAATGAGGAAAAGTTACTAGAGAATAAATACCTTACTCACCTTGCTTCTCATTGGAGGAATTTTACATATCCCTTTGCATGATTCCGACTGGGTTTGGTCCCAGTTAGCCACAGCCATGTCCATTCCAGAAAGTCTTTACTGGCAATCTTCCTTGTCCCTGTCATTTCTCCACCTCTTTACTGTGCAGATCTGTGATCGTCTCCTAAGTAAACCAACTACTTGACACAAATCTGAAACTGAGCATGTGTTTCTGGTGGAGAAGCAGACTAAGTAAATAGGCAGTATCACACCTGAATGGGCATATACAAAGCAAAAAGCAAAAAGTTCGTAGGACAGTGGCACTATCATTATACTTCATATTCTATATCTTTCAGTGTCACTTTCAGAACAAGAGTATAGTTCTTTGTCTCATGTTTGAGTTAGGCTGAATCATCACTCAATTCTAGCATGAAATATGTACGTGCTGCAAGTTGCCATGCATGGTTCTATATTATAATATGTTCTTTGTACTTAGTTTACCTGACTAATTCTTCTTGTTTTCCACCCTTAATACCATTAAAGTATGTGCCTAAATGAACCATCATTTGTAAAGCTGAAAGCCGATATTTACTTAATCAAAATTAGGCTTCCTAATACCTGTTAAAGGGAAAACCCAAGTTGGGGGGGGGATATAAAGGATAATGCTCATATTATTTTTCAGACAATAAACAACCTTGGATAATCCTATTATGAACATTAGCATACATTTCACAGCCCATCTGGCAAACAATAAAGGTCGTGACTCTGTGTATTTGAAATGCTATCCAGGGCATTGTAGTAAGAAAAATGCTAAAACCTACAGCTGTGTCAATGGGTCAAAAAGCGGTCATAGTACATTTCTCAGACACTGTGGATTACCCAAACAGACTTTTATGAAGAAAAGCTGTGTGTTAGGAAACATGTTTTTCAAAACTAAATAGGACTGAGGGAATGGTTTTGTGACAAGCATGGGTGGAGGCAAGGGGCAGAATGTTACCTCTTTTCAGTGATTCATGGTTAAGTTAAACTGTGACAAAATGCCAGTGTCTTATGAAATGCAAATTGTTATTATAAAGACATCCTGCCTGAGAAAGAGAAAATGCAGTATCTGCTTTCAGTTAAGAATTCTTTTCCATAACTTCAAAAGAAGCCTCATTAAATCAGTGTTCCTAAGAATTCTCCTTCTCCTTGTCTTTCTCCTTCTCCTCCTCTTCCTTCTCCTTCTTTTTCTCCTTCCTCCTTCTCCTCTTCCTCTTCCTCTTCTTTCATCCCTTCTTCCCATCCTTCTCTTTCTTATCCTCCTTCTTCTCAGTGTGTGTATATATTATACTTCTGCTATATGGATTATTCTGGTTTCTTGATTTTTCCTTTTTCTGTTCTTATTTCTAGATGAGATAGTAAATTCACAAAAAGATTAAATCTAAAAATATATCTCCAAGGATTATGTGTTATATAATATGTTTATAGTACATTATTGTCTAGAAAATATCACCCATGGATTCACCACCTGTTCTAATCTATCCTCCAAATCTGGGTGGGTGGTCTCCAGAGGTGGGACCTTACTGGTCTTCCCACCAACGTGGAGTAGGCTGCAGATGGGCAGCTAATGTGCTAAAGAGCCTGGGTACCCGCAACCTTTCACCCTTCTCTCTATTATCTGCCCCTAGACCAGGGAGATCCACCTGACGGATGTCAATCTATCCTCTAAACCCCAGTGGGTGCCTGAGCTTTGAAAGTATTATTGCATACATCCCTCACATTTTGGGCTGGTGGGATGTGACACTCCTAATTCTCAGACAGTATACATATATAAATCTCAGTTAACTAAAGAGAGTATATAGTTAGAGACCCCATTGTCATACTTATATAGCACTGTGTGGTAAAGAAAATAACTGAAAAACAGGGATATTATTGGCAAACTTCTGGTATAAACAACTAAGGACAAACTAAAAAATATTTTGTACCTCTGTTAGACGTTGCTTTATTGGGCTGGAGCGACAATACAGCGGGTCGGGCGTTTGCCTTACATGTGGCCAACCCGGGTTAGATTCCTCCGTCTCTCTTGGAGAGCCTGGCAAACTACGGAGAGTATCCCACCCGCATGGCAGAGCCTGGCAAGCTATTTGTGGCATATTCAATATGCCAAAAACAGTAACAACAAGTCTCATAATGGAGACGTTACTGGTGCCTGCTCAAGCAAATTGATGAACAACGGCAGGACAGTGCTACAGTGCTTATTGGAGTGAGCATGTATCTGAATGCCTATACTTATTATTGCAAGTATAGTCTGTTTAAAACCAATATTTATGACTATGTTGCTATTACCAGTTGATTAGTCACAAGCCTTATACATGGACAATATTTGCCATCTAAGATATTTTTAATTACTTCATGAGAACAGTTTATAAAACTTATACTAACCCGTGTTTGAAAGAAACCTCACTTGTCACATACATCTGCCTGTAAGGTTTGATGATGCAGTCACTATTAACTGGAAAGGTACTTTAAAACTTTATATCACTGGATGATAGTATTCATTGTATACTACTGTAGCACTAGACTTCTGAAATTTCACTCATCACTACCATGTCTTTCTCATTGGTGAAAGATCATCTAATAGCTGCCCATGCCAACCACTTCTTATCAATAAATTGTTATTTTTATTGTTGCTGGTTTGGGGGCTACACTCGGCCATGTTCAGGGATTATTCCTGTCTTTGCACTTAGAAATTACTCCTGGTGGTGCTCAAAGGACTACATGGGATGCCAGGGATTGAACTTAGATCGGCTGCATGCAAGGCAAACGCCTTACCTACTGTACTATCACTCTGGCTCCTATCAATAACTGTGTTCTATGGAGAAGGCAGAAAGATGGCTGTGGGAAACTGACCATGCCATAGAAGAAATTAGAAATATTGTCATTGTAGCCATAGTATAGTTTCTTACATCAAAAAGAGGAGAAACTAAGTACAAAATAGATCTCTGTGACATTTTATCAATCAAGATTTGTTTGCTGTGTTACTTTTCCTGTCTAGCCTTTCATGGATCCCATCAAGTATATGTCATACTATCAGAGAATAATTAATGCGTGGGTGCTGTTAACTGATTCCACTTAGATTATCTTCATTAGACTGTGCCCCTGCCTTTCCTTAGGGAGTGCCCTTTGTTTCCCCCTTCTCTGGAGAAGAGTTCTTGGGCAGACAGAAGATAACCTTGTCTTGAAGGTTAAATGATATCCTCCTACACTTCTTCCCATGAAAGCTGCTAAAATCAAACAGCTGACTGACATGGTGTGAAAACAGTCATCCCCAAGGATGGATCAACTCTGAGTCAGTTCACACTTAGAGTTCCCTTTTGAGTCAGGCTGAGGCTAAATTCTAAATTTTAGGACATTTATCTTCCTTGTCTGTCCTGCTTCTCTTCTGCCTTCTCCCTTAAGAGCTGACTCCTCACTCCAGTCATAAGTCATGTAAACTGAACTCCCTGCTTTAGCTCTCGCTTCTAGAGAAGCATCCTAAATACAGGAGTTACCTCATTTCCTGATGTTGTGACTTTGCGAGCAATCTTCACAAAGTTCCTTATAACTCATTTCATTTTCTCAGGTGAGGCATGTCTTTTAAAAAGTTGGAACACAACTGCAGTTTCATCAAAACATGGAATTATAGAACTTTCCCCGTATCTGTGAATGTTCTCAGTTTTTCAAATCTTCTGTATTTTGGGACTTTACCCTGAAAATTTAGTTTTTTGATATTGACCTTGGAGTCTTTTGTGATCATTCATAGTCAGAGGAAAATTTTTTGTCTTATATATTGAGCAGAATATGGGCACAAATATTCTGTTTTTAAACTCTTTTAATCAAAAACTACAAATGATCTCCAATACTTCATATTAGCAGCAGACAGCACACATTTACTTAAGAGCAGTCTGTTAGTGTTTAGCATCATGTCTAGAACATTAGAAGCACAAGTTAAGTATCAGAGTCAGTGTCAAATCATGACTCCTAAGAGCAAGCAATTTGGAACACTACTGATCTGGTTTGAATGTCGCCCAAATTTGTTATATTTGAGTATACCTTAAGGTATACTCAGCAAAAGAATCCCTATTTGACTTTTTTTTTCTTTTTTGCTTTTTGGGTCACACCCGGTGATGCACAGGGGTTACTCCTGGCTCTGCACTCAGGAATTACTCCTGGTGGTGCTCTGGGGACCATATGGGATGCTGGGAATCGAACCTGGATCGGCCGCGTGCAAGGCAAACACCCTACCCGCTGTGCTATTGCTCAAGCCCTTCTATTTGACTTTTATAATTTTCACATTTAACTTAGGACTGTAAGAGTACTTTAGGTACTTTATTAACATATTTTATAAAAATCAAGCATGATATCATCTGTGTACTCTAATTCCCATGGATAGCATCTATATACTTGAGGTGAAATACTTATAAATATATTTTATAAGAGTTTTGTCATCATTGGATAAAAGTACTTATAATTTTTTAGATCAATGTATAAATGTGGAGCTCAGCTTCTTGTGTAGATATTCAAAGATTCTTACAATCTCTCCACTAGCAGACAAATAAATTCCTCTCTCCCAATCAACTTGTATTCATTTTTGCCTCTTTAACTTGAACTGTTTTTTTCTGCTTGAAATATCTTGACTACTCCACATCACAATTCTACCTAGTTATGATATCTGTGTTAAAAATTTAAAGTTCATTGTAAAAAATTTACAAAATCATTTTAGGCTAAAGTTATGTTGTTTACTGGTTGGCCAAAGTTTACCTTGACTGTGTAGCTCCTTATTGGACTATATTCAAGTTCTTAATATCTATTACAAATTGTCACATTTGTGTAGCTATTACCCTTTCTCAAACAGTACACTCTATGAGGACATAGATCATGTTACACATAGTGCACTTTATTCATCACTGATTTTACTTCAAAGTTGAGCATCTGGTCTGCGCTAGAATGTGTGTGATTGCACACCTTGTATCCTTTGATGTCATCATTACTGGGTCTCTGAAATGAAAGGGGGTCAGGAATGTCAGATGCTTCTTCAACTTACTTCCTTGACCCATTGTGACCCAAGGGTGTTGTATAGTCAAGTGTGGAAAGGAATTCACTCTCTTGCCCCCCTCTCCCAACACATCTTGCCTAGAGACAGCTTTAGACATCGTGGGCATGGGAATGTCTATATTCAGTTCAAACAAAAGAGTCATTCCTACTTTAGAAAAGAACTATGATATCTTTCCTTCAACAAGGAGCAAGACCCCTTTAAGTGACAATTGAAGTACAGATAATATATGAGTATAGAAGACTACACAAACATGGTTATATATTGTTACATACAGGAAATAAGTATACATGCACACACACAACACTATGATATCCTTCCAAGGTGATAAATTTATGTTCATATACTGTAGATGTGTGACAGATATTTGGGTTATAGTGAGAACCAGGAGAGATACCTGCTCACTTCAGGCTGAACTGTGAAGTATTGCTGCTCGTATACCATAATTTTACACACTGTTCCAGAAATTTGATCAATTTGGATAGTCTTTCTATGTCATTCTGTTATGAAGGCAAATATAAGCTTCCAGTGCAAAAGAAATTGATGAGGCTTGAAAAAGTTGGACTCTAGTGTCAGTCTTTAACTTAGAATAGATGAATGAATTTTAGGATGTCATTTGATTCTCTGGTATTCAGCTTGTATGTGTATACTGAAGATGATAGTTTCAATATGCCATATATTGTTTTGATGGTCAAATGAGATTCAAACCACCTGCATAGTATTTGACCAAAAATAATTTATTGTATTCCTACTTTGTGGGTTTCCATAGTCATTACTTCCACCGTGGGTACTGCACACATGACAGGCCAGCATTAGATACAAAAGGCATTGGACAATTTGGTAATAACAGGCTTCAGATCCAAAGAAGACTGGTTAGGTGTTTTTCCAAGGACTTTCAGAAACCAGATGCATCTACTATTTTTTTCTTTCCCATAGGTCCATCAAGGGCCAAAATCCAAAGACAAAAGACAAAACAAAGCTCCCAGAAGAGAGCAATGCAGAATCTCACATGGCAGAACCTGGCAAGCTACCTGTGGCATATTCTATATGCCAAAAAAACAGTAACAATAATGGGCCTCATTCCTCTGACCCTAAACGCGACAGGGACAAATGGAAATGTCACTGGCGCTCGCTCAAGCTAATCAATGAGCAACTGGGACGACAGTGAAACAGTGCTACCATGTGTCAGCCTGCCTTATAATTTGAAAGAGGCAATTATCTTGGAAACTGTTCTGAGTTTGAAGAGTACTGAATGAGTTTGAGAATTCATTCTGATCACTCAGAAAATCAGCATCGTGGGCTGAGTGGACAATATGGCGGGTAGTGAAGAGAGAAAGTTAGGTGAAATGAGGTGAGACACTAGATCGAGTGGAGACCTATGGGTTTATAAGCTGCAATATGACTTTTCCTTGGATGAAATGGGAAACTTGAGTAGTTGATTAGATTATGTTTTCTCACATTGATTCTGGTTCTTGTTGAGAATTAATTGAAAGGGGGCAAGACTCATTGTCAGACTACTGCAATACTACAGGAAAGAGTGAAGTTGTCTAAAGTGTTGGCTCACTGAAGTTGGTGAGGTTTTGTTAGATTATAGACGATGTTTGAAAAAAAGGTAAGATATGTAAATGACTGTTAGATATATTGTCTTAGAAATACTCAATGTCACAAAGTTTGGCAGTATATTAATGTTCAAATTGCTGCATTCATGTATCTATAGATATCAGCATTCAACATTTTTGCAATATTTTAATAGTGTTTCTCAAAAATTCATATGAATCCTTGAACATCTAAAACTTAAACATATTTTTAGAGCAGTTTTAGATTCACTGCACAATTGTAATGAAGATGGAAAGACTTCCCATATACCTTCTGCACCCATACGTGCTATTTTAATGGCTTGTTGACAAAGCTTCAGATATAAAGTTGGTATAGATCAAGTTTAAGGTGCTAGAAGTACAACTCCAGGTCTTTGACAGATTACTTGCATTAGATTAAATTGTGTTCACTGGCATTTGGAGGTTTGAAAAAAATATTTATCTTGTGGGAAACGCAATTTCAATGAAAGAGACACAGAGCTGGCTTAGTATTTTTTAAATTTTAATAAGTTTATATAATTAGAATAATAGACAATAAGTTCATATACTTAGGAAAATATCCACCCTGAAAAACACTACCAAGGCTGGTAGGTGGGGAAAGATGGTAGGAACCTGTGTTCAGAGAGTAAACTGTAGACCAGTGGAAGGAGATGGAATATAGTTCTTTCTCGATCTTGAGGAGCACTGTGAAATATTTGGGGAAGATAACACATAATCAGTACGTAGGTGTTTGGGTTATAACCTAAGCTCTATCATCAGCTAAAGACATTGTTGAATCTACATAAAATGGCTGCAGCAACCCTTCCGATCTCACTTCTCTGTGATTTATTGATTTTCTTTCTTTAGTTCTACTTACGTCTGTAAAACATGACACCCTTTTATGCCAACTGAAAATACATCAGCACTGTACCATAGGGGTCAAAGTCTCTGGATCCATACTCTACCTGCTGCCTAGATTTTTAAGGATAGTTGAGGGCTTAGACTCTTCAATGGAGAACTGAGCAAAGCAGCTCATAAGTTTGGACCTCGTTATTCATAGAATCATTTCTTAGTTGTTGAATATATGACATTTCCATTTGGTAACTTTCAAAGTTATTTTTATTATGTTCCTTTTTTATTTTTGAAAATTAAATGTGGGGTTCTTTTTGTTAGCAAGACATGATGTAAGAGAAGGGGATGGGTAATATATTCAAGTGTCAGGAACATTCACTGATTCACTGTTAATATTATATTCTCATTGAACCAGAATATTCTAATTGACAACGAGAACAAAATAGTCTCATTGTTACAGAGCTCTGTAGATCTTGTTGACCAAACTGAAAGGGTGTACTTTAATAACAATGCTAATACCAAAGGGGGGGAAAATTAGGCTGCAATTTTAGCAAGGATTGATTTTGAGCTACTGAAGTTTTTCACTTGCTTTTTTTTTTTTTTAAGATCTACATATAAGTGAGATCATACAGTAGTTGCCTAGTTGTCTTCCTCTTTTTTTGCACTTTTTTAGCTTTAAGTTGCTTTCCTCTCTTTGACTTAATTTCCCTATCTTCTTCTCTGTTGGTTCAAAGGCTAGATTTCATATTTATTTATAACCGAATAGTATTTCATTGTGTATATATACCCCATCTTTATCCACTCATATGTTGTTCAGCAACTGGGATGTTAACTTTGGCTACTGTAAATAGAATCTCAACGAGTATAGTACAGATACTCCCTCAAATCAGTGTTTATGTATTCTTTGGATTAATAGTAAAGTGGAATTACTGGGTGATATGTAATGGCTGTTTTTAACATTTGAGAAAACAAAAAACATTTGTTTTTAACAAACCTCGATAAAGGTTTCCAAATTAGTGAGAGCAGCTTACTTTCCCACCAACAAATTATGTCCATTTCTTTCCCTCAATAACCTCCTCAATACTTTTTATTTGTCTTTGTAATATAAACCATTATCAAAGGAGTGAGGAGATATTTTATTTAAATTTTTATTTTCCTTATAATGTGATACTCGTAAAGAATAAGGACGTAAGGATGTAAGGACGATTCTCGGAAGGACAAGTAAGGAGAGGCTGCTAAAACCTTAGGGCGGGGATGAATGGAGATGTTACTGGTGTCCGCTCAAGTAAATCAATGAACAACAGAATGACAGTGATACAGTGATAATGTGATGAGTATTTTTCATGTGCTATTACCCAGTTTTACATTTTATTTGAAGAAACGTATTATCTTTGCCCTTTTTAAAAAATGGAATTGATTCTTGTTGTTGTTGAGTTTTATGAATTCTTTAAATACTTTGGATGCTAACATATTATTGGATGCATGACATGCAAATATTTTTCCATAGTATATCTTTTACTGCTATCGATATTTTCTTTTGATTTGCACAAACTTTTAAGTAGTCCCAATTTTTAATTTTGGGTTTTGTTTACCTTACCTTTGGGTTCAAGTCCTTAAAGACATCACTGAAATAAATATCATGACTTTTTAAACCTATGTTTTGTTCATTGGAATATTTTATGGTTTCCAGTCTTATATATGAGCCTTTAATCCCTGCTTAATTTATTTTTGTATATGATTTGAGATAATGGCATACTTTCAGTGCTTTATAAGTGAATATCTACTTTTTCTAGCATCATTTATTGAACAGACTTTTGTTTCTACACTGTATGCTTCTGACTATTCAATTATGTGCTCAGATATGTGTTGATTTATATTTTATAATATATATATATCTTAGTTAAATACCACACTGTTAGGATTAATATGTCTATGTAGTTATAGTATCTTTTAAAGTCAGATAACACGATGCCTCCCATTTTCTTTGTTTTTTTCTTTGTTAGAATATTTTTGACTATTTGAGTTATTTTGTGACTCCAAACAAATGTCTAAAATGTTTCTTCTATTTCCTCTAAAAACCCCATTGAAATTTTGATAGGGATTATTGCACTGAACCTATAAATTGCTTTGAATATCCATAATCATTCTAACAATATTTAGTCTTTTAATTCATGAGTAAAGATATATTTCCATTTAATTTTTTATTTATTTTGATAATAATAAAGAGTCTCTTGCCCGCATGCCTGGCTGTCTTCCCCGGGGCCCCTCAGAGGGGATGGGCTCCAGCTTCCCTCCCCACCCCAAGCACAGCTCCCAGCAGCCGAAGACCACGGGAACCTAGCTGCAGCCATGCTTGGAAGCCCTCTCCACACGTTCGGACAGGCCTCATGCATGAAGGTACCGGCAGAGGAACCCAGGTGTGTGTAATCCCATCAACAGCCAACATCCAGAGAGAGACTTCAAAGCAAGCTCTCAGAAGCGATATCTTGTAGCCTACTTCTCCCTTTGGGAGAAACTTGCAATCTTCTGAGAGTTTCCTATTCACATGGGACAGCCTTGCAAGCTTCCCATGGTGTATTCATATGCTAAATCCAGTAGCAAGCTGGATCTCATTCCCCTGACCCTGAAAGAGCCCCCAGTACGACATCGTTAGGAGGGCCGAGTCGAGATAGACTTCTAAGATCTCAGGGAAAGGACAAAATGAGATGTTATTGAGCCCGCCTGAGAAATCGGTGATTAACGGGATATCGTGATCGTGATTTTGATAATAAAATAGTATTTTTGTACGGATCTTTCATTTTAAAAATACAATAAAATTTCAGTCTTGTAATTTTCCAAAATATTACAAATAAATTTAAAATTACAAATCATTTCTAGAGAATTTAATACAGTTCAAACTCTTTTTCTGTGAAGCAAGAAAGATAATTTTGAAACTTATTTAGAAAGATGATGGGAGAGAAAGAGAGAAGTAAATGTTTAAGAGGAACACACGTTTCTTCAAAGAGGAAATAAGTTAGTGAAGAAACATGGGGGCAAGCAAGCAAGACGCGTGTTTAAGGGAGAACATGGGCTTGAAGAGAAAACCCAGCTCAAACTCTTTGGTATAGTGTACAATATTTATGATTTAGAACTGGTAAATCAAATGGCACTCAGAGCTATGAACATGATCTCGCACTTCGCACCTGTCATTCCCTTACCCTGAAATCTTGCCTCGTTGCTTTCCTAAATCATTCTGGAAAGGTCCTAAAACCCTTTCCTTTCTGAGTCATTGACTGATCTATGCATAAATGAGAGATTTGGGGATTATTTTCTGATAACTCATCATAAGAATTTGTAACACCAAACATAGTTCATGTCCCACATGTTTCACTGCATCACTGTCATCACGTTGTTCATTGATTTGCCCGAGCGGACACTAGTAACGTCTCCATTGTGAGACTTGTTACTGTTTTTGGCATATTGAATATGCCACGGGAGCTTGCCAGTCTCTGCCGTGCAGGCAGGATACTCCCGGTAGTTTGCTAAGTTCTCCAAGAGGGAGAACTATACTACAAGAGGTCGCACATGTTTACATATCTGAATTCCTACCAGAGTGTGGATAGAACTTCCATCTACACATTGGAAATATTACCAAATCTCTACATAGAAAGAAATTTTTGATTGAATGGGGGACACATATTAAGGAATTTGGCTAAGGTAACATAAATATTAATGACAGAGCCACCACAAATTTCAAATCCCCATACCATTTTTTCACTGTTCTAACACTTTTGTCATTTGTTCAATTATTTTTTCAATCTTTCCAGGGTTAAAAAAAAATTAGTATTTGCCATGGACCAGAGATCTAGTACACAATTCCCCTATGTCTTTTAAAATCAGTGCATAGTAAACTTGGAAATTCTGAAATTCACTTTCTGAAAAAGTACACCAACTGGATAAAGAATGAGTTTGGAATCAGGCAGTTATTTTCCCACTAATAAGCCTTATATACAGACAAAGAAATTGAGGTACAGATTTTATGCCCCATAACTACATTTATGTTTAAGTTCTCCCACCCACCCAGAGTGTATGCACTATATCTTGAAATTTATTTGGAATATCTATATCAGATGACTAGCCTTTGATTAAAAAACTAGACTATCGCCAGGCATAAGTTCAACTTTCTAAACTTTAGTTTTAATGTTCTGTTATTTCCTCCAAACTGTAATCCAAAATCCAAGGATACCAAAATGGCTTTTCCATTTATTTGTAGAGAAATTTATAGCTCTGCTGGTGAATTGTCTGCATTTCACACACACTTTAACAACTCCAGGGCATCTTCAAATTAGAGCTTCTTATCACTCATTAGCACAGTTGCAGGAAAGTGATAAACCCCACCTCTTACTTACCACTTTAACCAACTGGGAAAGCCCCATATTCTTTTATCATTTGAATTCTGACCTTAAAGTTTTCACTCTTACCCTAGGGCTTAATTTATCTTCTGTTAAAAGCAGTGGTTTTCCCATACATGGAAACTGTCAAGCCCTGAGTATGTGTAGTGAGACTGAGAAACAGTCCTGCCTGTTTCATCTCAGATGCAAAGGAAATGTCTCTTCCACCCCCCTTTCATAGATGGTAGACGGGGTTTTGATTACAGAGAAGCTTATTGCAACTTCAGGCTGCTATTGTGCTTTCTATGCTGTAGAGTTTTAAAAAGTTGATAGAATGCCATGAATGCCATTGTGTGAAGTCAAGCTCATGTTTGTTTTACCTACTGTACATCACAGTATACATTCCTGATAGTTGAGGGTTTATGTTGTTTTGACTCTATCTGGACAAATATGCATAAAATGTGAATTCAACAGATATTTCACTTAAAAACAAAGAAAGGTTTGTGTCTTTAGATTGCCCCAGAACCCGAGGGCTACTGAGAATTATAAATAAATTTGGCTTCACAGGCTTGCAGTCATAAATGACATTTTTTTAAATGATGGAAAGGAGGAGATTTGAGTTGTACAGGAACCTTCCATTTAAGTTCCCTCCTCCCACATATGTCTAAAATTTAAAGAGAACTCCTCTAAATATAACTCACAGTTGAAAAGAAGCCTTTGATTCCTTGTTATTGGGGAAAGACCTGTTTAACTATTTATACCATTGCTTTGTTTTCTTAAAATTGTCACAGAAGGAACATGGGGCCAACCTCCTTAAAGTTCTATGTTTTATCACTCTGGCTGATGGGCACAATCCAGCACAAGAAAATTAGAAACATCTGTGGCAGATACAATACCTTTCTTTGAGAAGACAGTCACAAGTACTTGAAGAAAACAGAGATGGCACTAGAACAGTCCATCTCAAAATGTGGTTTCTGGCTTGTCAGCCTAAGAATCACCAGAGAACTGGTGCAGAATCCAAACTCTTGGGCCCTGACCTACTGGATTGGAAATTCTGTGTGTAGGTCACAATCTAAAAGCCTTTTTTTTTTCTTTTTGGGTCACACCCAACAGTGCACAGGGGTCACTCCTGGCTCTGCACTCAGGAATTATTCCTGGCGGTGCTGGGTGACCATATGGGATGCTGGGAATCAAACCCGGGTCGGCCGTGTGCAAGGCAAACGCCCAGCCCCTCAATGTAAAAGCTTTCATAAGCACTTGTGCTTATAATTTTTCTCTTAAGATTTGATCTGTACAAGAAAAAGATGCCAAGGGGATCCAAATTGGAAAAGAAGCAAAACTCACAATTTTCAGATGATGTGATATTTCAGGAAAACCATAAGGATGCCACAAAAAGACTCTTATAAATAACAAGCAGTAGAGTAAAGTAGTACTTTACAGAATGAATACACAAAACTCCATGGAATTTCTGTATACAAATAATGGACTAGAAGAAAAATAAATTTAAAAATTCTATCTCTTTCAACATGGAAACCCAAAACATCATAATCTAAGAAGCAACATAAAAAGGAAGATGGAAGACTTATACAGAGAATGCTGTAAATCACTGCCATAAAATATAGAAGACACCACAAAGTTGAATTATACACATATGAAATCTTCATTAACAGTGTATGTTTAAGCACTAAATATTTTTAAAAGTTTAAAGAAGAAATGCAATCCAAAAAAGAAATTTAGGCCTACATAATTATTTTTAAATAAAAAGGATATAAAGTAAATAAATTATTAAAATGTGTTGAGTAGACTTTTGCTTCTTATATGAGACAATAACTTGTCATGACAAGAAACTAGAAAAGCAGAAGTACAAAACTTACATGTTTAACTACAAAACTTTTCTCAGCAGTTAACTCCTAGAAAAAGGTGGTGAAAGTGTAACTTTTGGATTCAACTTTCCTTGAGATGAAAATACCCATGAGCTAATAGTTCCAATTCAGTTTTACATAACCAGTGGATATGCAGACATGAGAATACTTCAAGATATGTGTGTGAAATTTTATATACTTAATATTTTCAATTGTTAAAAACTGAAAACTACCTTATTCTTATAAAACATAGAGCAGAAGAATAAATTGTGATATATTCACATATGAGATAAATTGACTGTAACATCATGAAAAACCTTACCAATATGATTGCATATTACATATTCCATTTATCTAAAGTTCAAAATCATGCAAATATGCTTTGGGGTAATAGAGGTCTACATAGTGGTTACCCTGGAGAGTGGTGGAAAAATGGGAGAGGAACTGAGGGGTCCTTCTGGGTTCTAGGCATGACCTCATTGGTGAAATTTGTATTAAATATTTGTTTTGTGACAATACAACCTACTAGACATTTGTTTAAAAAATTCTTGAGAATTTGCTAAGAGAAGAATTTCTTTTATTATTCTTTCCATGTACATCTCATGAAATGTGTTTATGTTTGGAATAACTCCTTTAAATGTGAGTGTGCCATCTATGTTTAGAGTAAGTCAGTTAAATGTGAGTATGCCATCCTCTGGAGGCTCCACATACTGACCTCAAATTACCAGAGGCAAGAGAATGTGATCATTAGGAATCTCAAATCTGGGCCAGAGAGATAGTATAGGGGGTAAGGTACTTGCCTTGCACATGACCAACCCTGGTTTGATCTCTGGCACTGCATTTGATCCTCTGAGAACCTCCAGAAAAATCCATGGAGCACAGTCAGGAGTAAACCTTGAGCACCACCAGCTGTGGTCCCATTCCCCCATTCCCTAATCATCTTAGATCAACATTACACTTTTATAAATTTTGTGCATTTGAAATAGCTGGTGATTCTTAATGGTTGTACTCATGTTCATAGCTGAGGTTCACTTTTTAACTGTCCTTTGCCTACTTGTATAGTACTTGCTTAGGGGAGAGTAGGAGTGGAAGTTTCTGTTTCCACTGTAATTTGAGTCTAGGTGACTGAGATGGGGGGAGGGAAGAAGGGACCACAGGGAAATGGAAGATGGATCTTGAATCACTGGAGGGATTGTAGTACTCTGTGACTATAAAATAACAATTTCACTATTATTGTAAACAACTGTATTAAAAATTCATTACAATTTTTAATAATAAAAAGGGAATCTCAGATCAGGGAAATTTTTCAATCAAGTCTCTGATATAGGGGGTGATCACTATATTTGGAGCTAACTTGCAGAACTGAGTGAATGAATGAAATGAATAAGACCATCTAACATACACAACTGCAACATCCTGGTAGAAGAGGACGTGGTGTAATGGCAAATAATAAAATAAACATCAAATATAAACTTAAAATATTCTTTCTGAGATCCACAATTTTAGGACTGCATTCCTTTATTGAGTAACAAACATCATCATGATAAATCACTTGGGAGAGTAACTATCCCTAAAGTATCAAAGTATATATATGTATATATATGCAACATTATGTCATTATGTATAGTATATCTGATACTGGTATATACACACATATATGCATATGCATAAATATGCATATACACATATATATGCATATTAAAGTAACAAAGAAACTTGAAGGGAGAAAAGCAGAGTAGCAAGTTAAGAAGGCATTCCCCATTCCTTATGACTAGAACTGGGAACTCTGTCATGTCACAGGAGCTTAATAAAAACATCATTTATTCAGGTCAGAACAAAAGGTCTGAAAAATTAAAACTCTCTCGAAAAACTTTTCAATGATGTGGGAATTGATGGATATATCATTTCTTTGACGCTTGAGCAAAGTAACAATGAGGCACATACTCTGCATAGTTTCCTCAAGATGCCCAGTAGAATTGCACTCCAATTGTGCAGGAAAATTGGCTTGAGATGCTGATGTACTCACCCTGATGTACTCCCTGCCTTTCTCTACATCTCTTTCCTCTCTTCTACCAGTGCTCTTCTGAGGTTATTTTGAAAATAACTTACTTTCATTCAAATGCCTAATTAATTACCAACCTCTGAGAGCATGTAAGCCCAGACAATCACCCTTGCACCACTCGTAGAGAATTCTTAGTAGGTTTTTTTTGTTTGTTTGTTTGTTTTTGCTTTTTGTACAGGGGTTACTTCTGGCTCTGCACTCAGGAATTACTCCTGGCGGTGCTCAGGGGACCATATGGGATGCTGGGAATTGAACCCTGGTTGGCTGCATGCAAGGCAAATGCCCTGCCTGCTGTATTATCACTCCAGCCCCCTGAGTAGGTTTTTTTCTGGAAGTTTCTGATAGTTTCTAGCACTCCCATGAATGCTTCCTATGCATGTTGCAGCAACCACCATGCTATCTAGGAGCTTAGCTGATGTCTGTGATGAGAGCTTTCGTGCTCCTAAAGAGATCGTTGACTGTTCCCAGCCCTGTTCAACAACCCAACCCCTGTGTTGTTGGTTCTCTGCACTTTGTTCCCATTATTGGTACCTAGGCAATGGCTTTAGCACTTTACTCTTTTCCCTTGTACCAAAAGAATTCAAAGTAGCCATGAAGTATATTTGCTGTATATTTGTATATTTGAAGTATTCTTGCTGTATTTTATTGTTTTTTTAATTTTTTTTTTCTTTTTGGGTCACACCTGGCAATGCATAGGGGTTACTCCTGGCTCTGCACTCAGGAATTATTCCTGGTGGTGCTCAGGGGACCATATGGGATGCTGGGAATCGAACCCGCATTGGCCGCATGCAAGGTAAATGCCCTACCCACTGTGCTATCACTCCAGCCCCATTCTTGCTGTATTTTAAGGACTGAAACTTCCCATGTCCTTTGCTTGGCCAAAGGTAAGCATCCACTTGGTACTAGCTAAAGGCTTCCGTCACTCTCCTGAGAAGATTTCTCCCTCTTTTCATTCCCATAAAGTTAGACTTCCCACACTGCATTTTTGCATTCCCATTGCTCCTTTTCTCCCTATTTACTAGAATCTTTATTTTGGTCTGTAAGGTTTGTCTTTCTGCATTTGGACCTGAGGTCACAGGGACAGAGTTTGTGAAACAATTCTTTTGGATGACACAGAGGCATTTTAACATGACTCTGTACCAAATTTACAATAATATCTCCAAAAGAAATAAACTTCTGTGCTCCAAATTTTGGGGGTTTTGACTTCGTTTCACTTGTGCAGCATCTTAATAAGAACAAACTAGAATGAAGATAGCTAATAGTTATCTGCAGCCTGGTTCAAAAGAATAATCTCTATGTGCTAATTAGCCTAATTGGAACCCACACAACTGCCCTGAACCTTTCTTTATCAACACCCACCTCCAATCAGAATTTATCAGGGTGCCTCTGCAGTACCAACACCATGACTCACTGGAGTTTCACTTCCTCTCTCTAAGTATGCTATTCCAGCATCGAAATGCCCTTGGAGAAGCCAGGAGCGCAGTATCCTGGCATCTCGGCTCTGGAAAGAGCTTCAGGGACATGCCATGGATCCTTGGTGTCAAGCCTTCTGGTGCCTAGCAGGCAGAGGTGGGCCTGTGGTGGTGCGGGCTGCCACCACCCAAGGCTACTTCGAAGAATCACATTATTAAAATAGCCACCGAGCAAAAGGCTGCCATTCCCCAAGCCACTCTGAACACATTTAGTAGGCGGCCAAGATGAGGTCACCTCCCCAAAGGTCAGCTGCATCCCCAGATGGTTTCTTACCTCAGCCCTCACTTGCAGAGAGCCAAAGTGCGGCTCATTGCAGGGAAAGTGCAGGAACCCATGCCCACATGTCTGTAGCAGATCCAGCACCTGGCCAGGCCTGACAGCCAGGAGGGGCCCCACCCCTCCCGGTCTCTGCCAAACATTGTTTCTTATACCTGGCCAATGTCCGGGCTTTCACAGTCTCAGACACTTAACTACCTTTTCCGAAAGGACCTCACCCACTTTACCTCAGCTCCACCCTCTCCCATCCCTTGGCCAGACCTGTAATTACTGGACCTGAAAAGCAGCCTCTGAGATACCACACAGGGGCAGGGCAGCCCCCAGCCAGCAGCCAAGCTCTAAGATTCATTTTCTGCAACACCCCTTCCCTCTAGCTATCCTGCTGCTGTCACTTACCTCCCTCACCAGAGGGACAGATGCCAGCTTATTCTGCTCTTTTCATTTCTGAACCTAGAACAGGGAGAAATGAAGCCCCTCCCCCACCCCAACCCTGAGGCCTGTGTCCCAATCCCTAATCTCATCCCTACTGATCCCTTGGCTCTGTTCACCTCTAAGGGCCCTTCCCAATCCCCTACACCCCCACCCTAAATTGCAGCTCCCCTTGTTAGCCCTTGGGCTCGTCCCGTGCCCATCGGGGAGAAACAACCAGTACAGAGACCCTTGCAGGTTCTGAATGTAGGTGCGAGCTCCAAGAACTCAGATGTCTGGGATATGGTGTAGAAAGAAATGTCTGGGCAACAACCTTGGTCTCTGAAGATTCTTGGTTTTGTGGTCAAGTAGTAAAACCAGAGAATGAGCAGCGTGGTGGACTGTCAGAGAAGGAACCCAGAGCAGAGACACCCATCAGAATGGGTCTGTATCTTTTGGTGTGGAGGCAGGAGGGCTCCCGAGCAGTGTATGGGAAGGTTCCAGAGTCTCTCCTGGTGGGACGTGGCTAACCTAAGTGCTCTGTAGGTCTTCTGGTGTGGGAGGCACACACGGCCGCACCGAGTAGAGGTAGGGATGGGATCTGGGAAGAGGCCTCTGGTGCTGGGAATCAAACTCCTGACCTTTCACTAACAAAGCTTACCACTCTGCTCCCTTGATCCCTGAATCATCACCTGGGCCCCATGATTCCTAGTCTTTAACTCAACGTCCCCATGGTCTGTAGCTCCTGTGGGTTTGCTCCATTTTGTAAATGAACTTTGGAAAGATAGGTTTGTGTGATTAACCCAAGCTATTTTCTCTATCTGTTTTTTTTTAATTAATAGTTTATTTTAAATTAGTGAGTCAACGTGAGGGTACAGTTACAGATTTATACATTTTTGTGCTCATGTTTCTCCCTTACAAAGTTTGATAACCCATCCCTTCACCAGTGCCCATTCTCCACCACCAGTAAACCCTAACATCCCTCCCCCCTCCCCAGTCCTGTCTCCCCCCTCCCCACACTGCCACTATGGCAGGGTATTCCCTTTTGTTCTCTCTCTCTGATTTGGTGTTGTGGTTTGCAATAAAGGTGTTGAGTGGCCTTGTGTTCAGTCTCTAGTCTATATTCGGCCCACATCATCTTTCCCCCACATGACCTCCAACCACATTTTACTTGGTGTTCCCTTCTCTGAGTTGCCCAGAATGAGAGACCAGCCTCCAAGCCATGGAGACAACCTCCTGGTACTTATTTCTACTATTCTTGGGTGTTAGTCTTATAGTCTATTATTCTATATTCCACAGATGAGTGCAATCTTTCTATGTCTGTCTCTCTCTTTCTGACTCATTTCACTTAGCATAATACTTTCCATGCTGATCCACTTATATGCAAACGTCATGACCTCATTCTTTCTAACAGCTGCATAGTATTCCATTGTATAGATGTACCAGAGTGTCTTCAACCAGTCATCTGTTCTAGGGCACTCGGGTTTTTTCCAGATTCTGGCTATTGTAAACAGTGCTGCGATGAACATATAAGTGCAGATGTCATTTCGACTGTACTTTTTGGCTTTTCTGGGATATATTCCCAGCAGTGGTATTGCTGGGTCAAATGGGAGCTCAACCTCTAGTTTTTGAGAATCGTCCATATTGTTTTCCAAAAGGGCTGAACTAGCCGACATTCCCACCAGCAGTGTAGAAGTGTCCCTTTCTCCCTACATCCTCTCCAACAGCGGTTGCTTTTGTTCTTTTGGATGTGTGCTAGCCTCTGTGGTGTGAGGTGGTATCTCATGGTTGTTTTGATCTGCATCTCTCTGATGATTAGTGATGTAGAGCACTTTTTCATGTGCCTTTTGGCCATTCATATCTCTTCCTTGGTAAAGTTTCTGTTTATTTCTTCGCCCCATTTTTTGATGGGGTTGGATGTTTTCTTCTTGTAGAGTTCAACCAGTACTTTATATACCATTGATATCAACCCCTTATCTGATGGGTATTGTGTAAATATCCTTTCCCATTCTGTAGATAGTCTTTGCATTCTGGTCACTGTATCTTTTGCGGTGCAGAAGCTTTTTAGTTTAATGTAGTCCCATTTGTTGATCTCTGTTTTTACTAGATTGCTTAGTTCCGTGTCATCTTTGAAGATACCTTTATCTTCAATATCGTGGAGGGTTTTGCCTACCTTGTCTTCAATGTACCTTATGGTCTATGAGGCACACATCTCCCTAATACCAAAAGCAAACAAAGACACCACTAACAAAGAAAAGTATAGACCAATATCCTTGATGAACACCGATGCGAAGATCCTCAACAGAATACTAGCAAATAGAATCCAACAACTTATCAAAAAGATCATACACCATGACCAAGTGGGATTCATCCCAGGGATGCAAGGATGGTTTAACATTCGGAAATCAATCAACATAATCCATCACATCAACAAAAGTAAAGATAAAAACCATATGATCATATCAATAGATGCAGAGAAAGCATTTGACAAGATCCAACACCCATTCATGATAAAAACTCTCACCAAAATGGGTTTTGGAGGAACTTTTCTGAAGATAGTCAAATCCATCTACCATGAACCTATGGCAAGCATTATCATCAATGGAGAAAAACTAAGGGCTTTTCCTCTAAGATCAGGGACAAAACAAGGATGTCCACTCTCACCACTTCTCTTTAATATAGTACTGGAAGTATTAGCAATAGCCATCAGGCAAGAAAAAGATATTAAGGGGATTCAGATTGGAAAGGAAGAAATCAAGCTCTCACTATTCGCAGACGATATGATACTATACCTAGAGAAACCTAAAAGCTCTAGTAAGAAACTCTTAGAAACAATTGACCTGTACAGTAAAGTCGCAGGCTATAAAATCAATACCCAAAAATCCATGGCCTTCCTATATGCAAACAATGAGATAGAGGAAAGGGACATGAAAAAAGCAATCCCGTTCACAATCGTGTCCCAGAAAATCAAATACCTTGGAATCAGCTTAACTAAGGAAGTAAAGGACCTCTACAAAGAAAACTATAAAACGCTACACCATGAAATAAAAGAGGACATGAGGAAATGGAACATATCCCCTGCTCATGGATAGGGAGAATAAACATTGTCAAAATGGCAATACTCCCCAAAGCATTATACAGATTTAACGCGATCCCTATAGGGATACCCATGGCATTCTTCAAAGAAACGGAGCAAGCAATCCTGAAATTTATATGGAACAATAAACGCCCACAGATAGCTAAAACAATTCTTGGGAAAAAGTTGATGGGAGGCATCACCCTCCCCAACCTTAAACTCTACTACAAATCGGTAACAATTAAAACAGAATGGTACTGGAACAAAAGCAGAACTGCAGACCAATGGAACAGGGTGGAATATCCCCACACACAACCTCAAATGTATGCTAATCTAATCTTTGATAAAGGTGCAAGAGATGTGAAGTGGAGCAAGGAAAGTCTCTTTAACAAATGGTGCTGGCACAACTGGACAACCACATGCAAAAAAATGGGCTTAGAACTCGACCTGACACCATGCACAAAAGTCAGATCAAAATGGATTAAAGACCTCAACATCAGATCTCTATCTGTTTTGTTGGAAATAATTAGTTTTTAAAAAATATTTGTATGGCTGGAGCGATAGCACAGCATGTAGGGCATTTGCCTTGCACGCAGCAGACCCAGGTTTGAATCCCAGCATCCCATATGGTCTCCCGAGCACTTCCAGGAGTAATTCTTGAGTGCAGAGCCAGGAGTAACCCCTGTACATAACTGTGAGTGACCAAGAAAGCAAAATAATAATAATAATAATAATAATAATAATAAAAATATTTGTTTAGGAGTGGAGCAAAACCCGTGCTCTAGGTCTCTGGAAGACTGCCATCAGCTTTAAGACTGACAGAAATGGGGTTTCCTCCATCCCCAGGAAATTACTAGATATTGAGTTTTAACTTTCCTTTTACTTTAGCTGCCTCATTCTTCCAGGAAATTTCAGGATTCCCCTTGCATCCTTTTCCTCTGAGAACAGTTTCTGACTTTAGTTTTCTTCTTCTTCCTTTTTTTTCTTTTCCTTTTTGGGTCACACCCAGCAATGCTCAGGGGTTACTCCTGGCTTTGCACTCAGGAATTACTCCTGGTGGTGCTTGGGGGACCATATGAGATGGTGGGGATCGAACCTGGGTTGGCCGCATGCAAGGCAAACGCCCTACCCACTGTGCTATCACTCCAGCTCCTAGTTTTCTTCTTTTTTTTTTTTTTGCGTTTTGGATCACATCCAGCGATGCACAGGGGTTACTCCTGGCTCTGCACTCAGGAATTACCCCTGGCGGTGCTCAGGGGACCATATGGGATGCTGGGAATCGAACCTGGGTCGGCAGCGTGTGAGGCAAAAGCCCTACCAGCTGTGCTATTGCTCCAGCCCCACCTAGTTTTCTTCTTGGAGCATTTTTTCCCCCATTTTCGCACTTAGCAATACTCAGAGCTTACTTCTAGTGATACTCTGGGGACAATATGTGGCTCTGGGTATAGAACAGAGGTCAACTGCACGCAAGGCAAGTGCCTTAACCCCTGCATAGTTCTCTGGTCCACAGTTGCTTTACATTAATCACTCTAAACCCAGGACAGAGAGCTAGTAGAGGGGCTATGGTGCTTGCACTGCATGTAGAAGACCGCCGGTTCAATTCTTGACACCGTGTGGTCACTGAGCACCCCTGACTGAGATGGACCTCTTTTTCCCAGCACAGAGTGCAACAGAGAGCCTAGAGTGTTCTCTAAGCACTGTCAGCTCAGACACACCCTTTCCACCCCACTCTTTATTTCTCATGAAAGCTCATATGTTAAAAAAAAAGCAAAACAACACACAACTCCACCATACAAGAACACAAAACCACATACTTTTCTTTTTCCCTTCCCCATCAGTATCTCTTCATTGACTTCCCAGATTACAAGCCCCATGAGAAGAGATCTAAGTTGAGATGCATCTTCTTTCATCTCTTGTTCCTGGTAGAGATCCCCCTGGCACTTTGCATAAGATTTGTTGTAGGCTTTACTTTTTTATATTTCACATTGTTTTTTGTTTGCTTATTTGTTTTTATTTTATTTTATTTTTTGATGAATCACCGGTACAGTTACAGACTTACAAACTTTTGTGCTTATGTTTCAGTCATACAATGATTGAGTAAACATCCGTTTACTAGTGCCTATTCTCCACCACCAATGATTCTGGTATCCCTCCCACCACTCCCACCTCATCCCCCCTTGCCACACCTCGCCTCTGTGGCAGGGCATTCTCTTTTTGCTGCCTCTCCTTATGGGTGTTGTGTTTGCAACAGAGATATTGAATTGCTATCATTCAGTCTGTAGTCTACTTTCAGCACGCATCTCCCCTCCCAAGTGGGCCCTCCAAGCACCCCATACTTTGTGTTCCCTTCTCTATCTGAGCTGCCTTTTCCCTCTGCATGTGAGGATGGCTTCAAAGCCGTGGAGCAATCCTCCTGGTATTCACTTCTACTATTCTTGAGTGTAAGTATCCCATTTTCTTTGTTTATATTTCACAAATGAATGCAATCTTTCTATGTTTGTCCCTCTCTTTCTGATTCATTTCACTCAACATGATGCTTCCCAGGTTGATCCACTTATATGCAAATTTCATGACTTCATCCTTTCTAATAGCTGCATAGTATTCCATTGCATAGATGTACCAAAGTTTCTTTAACCAGTCATGTGTTCTCGGGCATTCAAGTTTTTTCCAAATTCTGGCTATTGTAAACAGTGCTGCAATGAACATACAAGTGCAGATGTCATTTCTGCTACATTTTTTTTGTATCTCCATGATATATTCCCAGAAAGGGTACTGCTGGGTCAAATGGGAGCTCGATTTCTACTTTTTTTAGGATGTTCCATACTGTTTTCCGAAAGAGTTGAACCAGTTGGCATTCCCACCAGCTCCACCAGCAGTGAAGAAGAGTCCCTTTCTCCCCACATCCACACCAACACCAGTTGCTTTTGTTCTTTTGGATGTCGGCAAGTCTCTGTGGTGTGAAGATCTGTTGTAGGTTTTTCCCCTTTCTCTGTCACAGTAGTCTTTTTGCTCTTCTCAACTGTTATCTGTTTTTTCTTCTATACTGAATCTGTGAGAGAGACCCTTACAAAGCTGTTTGCGATTAGGCTTCAGTCATATCGTGTTCCAACACCCATCCCTCCATCAGTGTACATTTCTCAGCACCAGTGTCTCCAGGTTCTCTCCCATCAATCCCCACCCCACCCCCATCCCCAGCCTGCCTCTATAGCAGGCATTTCTCTCTCTCTCTCTCTCTCTCTCTCTCTCTCTGCATTGTGGTTTGCAATACAGATACTGAAAGGTTGTCATGTATATTCCTTTACCTACTTTTAACACCCAGTTCTTGTCCAGCCTGATCATTTTCTAATTATTGTTATACTGTTCCCTTCTCTATTTTACCTACCCTTCTCCCCACACACACTTGTGATAGATTCCAACCACGAACCAGTCCTCAATCATCATCTTGACTAAACAGGCCGAATGAAGAGCTTTAGGTGGTTCTGGGCCTCAGTCAGCTCTCAGGAAGTTTTCAGGAGGTGTCAGGAAGTTCCATGGTCTTTCCCATGGGAAGTACTGATGTCCCCTTCATTTTCACAGGCAGGGGACTTCAAAGAACCTCCTCTTTTTTTTCTTTCAGTATTTTCATTTTATTTTATTCTTTAATTAGTGAATCACCATGAGGGTACAGACACAGATTCACACATGTTAGAACTTGTTTTTTCCCCTCATACAATGTTCACAAACACATCCCTCCACCAGTGCCCATTCTCCATCACCAATGAACTCAGCATCCCTCCCCCCATCCCACCTTCCCCCCACCCCACACTGCCTCTGTGGCAGGGTACTCCCTTTTGATCTCTCTCTCCAATTGGGTGTTGTGGTTTGCAATAAGAACCTCCTCTTTGTACCTTCTCTTAATTCTCTCTCAGGATTCAGAAACTCTCACCTTATTTTCCTTGTCAACAAACATCTGTGCACAAGGTCTTGGTTTACCTTTTATTCACCCTCCTCAGGGAGCAACTGCCTCCTGGATTTTCTCTGAACTATAATTTAAGATTGGGTTTCTAGTTGAGTTCTAGATCATCAATTTTATCCTATTCACCAAGATGCCAACTTTAATTATGACTTAAAGGCGACATTTTAAAATATGATCTCAGGAGAACAGGTAAATTCTAGAAGAGCATTAACAAAATTCTACCTTTACTAGGGAGCAGAGGATCCTGAAAGATCACCAGCATTCAAATGCCAACCCCTGTACACACTATATATCTTGGTGAATAACCTCAGCATACTTCAGTGGTAGGGCTACCAAAAGATCTCAGACTATGATATTACCTTTACCCAAGGGCCTGATCCATATCAGTTGTCAATACATACAAGATAAATCATCATCATCATCATCATCATCATCATCATCATCATCCCATTGATTGTTGAATTTCTCGAGTGGTCTCAGTAATGTCTCCATTTGTCCTAGCCCTGAGATGTTAGATCTTTACTCGTCCTTTCCAATGGTGCTGAATTAGAGGCTCTTTCAGGGTCAGAGGAATGATACATCATTATCTTTTTATTATTTTAATTATTATTGCTGGGAGAGAAAAACTGCCTTTTCTGAGGGAGAGTCATAAATCCTCATCTAGCCTCACTTTTCCATCCAGAGAACAATGAGGGGGAAGTTTTCACTTACAATATATTATTTCTGCAATGCGAATAACCAGTAATATAGCAGCTTCTGCTTAATCGGGGAAATGATTTAGAAAACTGTCCTGACATTTGGTTAAATATGGTTGGAACATTGCATGCCTTAAACTCAATCATGAATAGCTTTGTAACTTGGTACTTCCTAGTGATTTAATAAATTTTCAAACATTAAAAATATAATAAAATCTTTAAAAATGATTCATTATTCTTAATTTAAGAACTAATAGCGGCTCCTCAGGGAGATGCTGGATATAATGGAGAAGTACATTTCAGACAGAAGTAACAGTCAGTGAAAAAGCTCCCATGTGGGGGAGAGGCTTAGCTGATGAAAGAGCAGAGAGCTGAGTATCCTTGGAACTGAGGGATGGAGAGAAAACTGGGGCTCAGATGGCTACCAGATTGTGTGGACACCATAAGGACTTAAATTTTTATATAACTGATGAGTAAGACAGGGTCAGGGATTGGGGAGGAAATGAGTCCATTAGTTATAATGTCATCCAACTTGTTAGTAACAGCTTTCCTGAGAAGTGGCCAGAAACTAGTTATGCTTTGAATATAAGTTCAATGAGATAGCTTTCTCCAGTTTGAGCCAATTCATTCTCTCTGCGGTTATTCCAAGTTACAGGACTCATTAAGGACAAACTGGTAGCAACTGCATCCTCCACTAAAGGTTACTGACAAGAGCTTAATGCTGCGCATAGTTCTTGGTGCTCTCCTCACCTCCTAGCTCTAGGCGGGTGGTCTTCATCTGTTCTCTTTTCTATTTCTTTCATCCATAACTGACTGCAGTGGTAGCTGCCACCTCCTTCTTCTTTTAGCCACCAAAATTCTGTAAAATTTTGGAATGTGAAGCTGTGCACTCCTAGATAGAGAGCGGATGCATTTTCCTTTGTGGTTGTCTGATTAGAACTTAACAGAAAACAGTACACTAGGATTTGAGTCGAGAATCAGTGTTGTTTCTTAGTAGGTGAGAAACCAGCAGCAAAATGAAAAATGTGGGAAAGATGTCCAATAAGGCCCATAAAGTTTATCCATTGCATCTTATGCTTCCCCTGAACCCTCCCCCCACCCCATGGCTTTAACTTCTTCCTTAAGTAGCTCCTCTCTGTGCCTCCTTAGCAGCTCAGTTTAAGCACTATCTTGTCTCTGATTTCTCCTCACCCACTTGAGGAGCTTTTTCTGCAGTGCTTTGTTCTCCCAGTAGATGGCAGTATTCAGTTTTGTTTTCTGGAGCCTCTCCCTCTATTTGGAAGCCCCAGACCAGCTAAACTTTCTGGGGAAAAAAAAAAAAAAGTGTGGCCCTTTTCTCCTAGATGTGATCACAGAAGTGGGAGATAAAGATAAGGGAGGGATCTTTAAATGATGAAAGGACCCCCCCCCCCCCCCAACTGAGACAGTTGGGGAGGTCGAGTTACTTCACCTCACTTCTCAAACAGATTTTACTTAATTTATCCTTGGGGTTAGGGATGAAACAATAACAATCTTCCATATTTCAAAGGATTGTCCCAAATCCGATCACCCTTTGAGCCTGTGCGGGAGCTAATGCAGATCTCATTTTTCCTCAAGGCTTAAGCCCACAACGGTTGTAATAGGATGATTCTGGCTACCTTCATGGAGAATAAGCAGAGTTAGAAATGGGAATAGCCACAAGGAGACTATTTCAGTAGTGAGTACAGGTCAGGCATGGTGGTTACCAAGCAGTGAGATTCTAGGTGGAGGAACAAGGCAGCGTGGTGGAGAGATTTCCTAATTTGGTTACTTGGAGCAGCAGTGTTGTCTAACTGTGTGTCTACTACCTTCGGGCCAGACTCCATTTCTCTAGGCCTCCTTAGTCTCCTGCTCTAACATCCTGTGTGATGATGATAATGAATATAAGACATGGATAGGAGGGGCTGGAGCCATAGCACAGCGGGGAGGGCATTTGCCTTGCACGCGGCTGACCTGGGTTCGATTTCCAGCATCCCATATGGTCTCCTAAGCACCACCAGGAGTAATTCCTGAGTGTATGAGCCAGGAGTAACCCCTGGGCATCGCAGGGTGTGACCCAAAAAGGAAAAAAAAGACATAAATAGGAGATTCATACATTGATATGAGACAAGGATACATAGATAATGATAATAAATATACATAGATAATGATATGAATATGAGACATGAATTTGAGACAAATATACATAGATTTACATGCGGCTGTCCAAGCACTTGACACAGCACTGTCAGTGGCTGATTGAGACCCAGAAACCAAGTTTCTAGCTCCAACACATCCCTGGCTAGGATGGTTGGGGAATCTTTATTTCAACATTGACTTCTTTTCTTCCCAGAAGAATTTCCACAGGAAAATAAATATACATAATAAATCAAAACAAGTTGCTCTGGTTAAAGGAAGTTAAAGTCTTGAGCCTACTAGAACACTTTAGACTTTAAGGAGCAGGATAAAATTCCCCAGAAGGGAGGTCAGTGGCTTAAATAATGGGACTTTATACATTCAAATGTTGTGCTATGGCCTGTGCTAATCAGGTAAGTCTGGAATCCCTGAGACCAATTTTCTAATTTCTTTGGGGAAGATTTTTCAGAGTGAAGGCTCTAGCGGAGATATGGAGGGATTTTATCTGGGGTAGCAGATACTGTCTGGGTGTGGCTTATATTGGGTTGAGTTATGTCACACAACTTTAAAAACCTTCTATGACTTATTTTTTGGGGGGAAGTCCACATCTGGTGGTGCTCAGGAATTACTTCTATCTCTGTGCTCAAGGTAGTGCTCAGAGGACCATATGGATGCCCAGGATCAAAACTGGGTTGGGAGCACACAAAGCAAGGGTTCTACCTACTGTACTAATGCTTGGCTTCAAAAGTCTTTTATGATTTTTAATTGCTTATGGGATCAAGTTCAAAGATTGCTTGGATAAAGTAGTTGAGGAATCTGTCCCCCTTTTTTACCCTCTCCAGCCCTGGAGGTCCCACTCTGCTCCTTGCACATACTCTGGAGTATTTCCAGAAACTCATGGACATTCTGGAAAATGTGGTTTCCCAACGTTCCTTGAGCATTCATAACATTTGGTACAAAGTAGTTTATATCACAGTGTTTTCTCATCAGCTTCTTCTTTTGTTTATAACTTGCTTGAGAATAGAGACTACATCTTGCCCATTCTTATATCAAGCTAGTGACTTATCCAAGAGTCGGTTTTAAATGTTGAATCAATGAAAACTAGATACTTCAGGTTAAGTTATCATGTTGGGAGGTAAGAAAATAGAATTGAAGGGATAAATTAGGAACTTAGTACGAGGATCTTAGTCAAATACAGCCACAATTGTCTCTCATAGACCAATGTGTACACACATGGTTAAGCCAAACATTGGATGCCTACCAACTAAGTAGCAAAGAGATGACATGGTTTGTAATTGTTTGTAAATGACCTTATCAGAGCTCCTTTGTACTCTGGTGGGCAAAGATGACTATAGTATAATAAAGAAAACTGGAACCCATAAATTCAGGATACGTGATAATGCAATCAGAATGGTTTGATATTAGCATCTTAGGGCGTGTGGAGGAGGGAGAAAATAATTTGTGCTTAAATTTGTGAAAAATTTTCAGTAGAAATTCTGAGCTATTTATTGTTATTGACTTATATATTGGCTTACAAGACTACATAGTTTCTGGTATACAATTTTAAATGTACACAGACACACATACACACACCTACCTATATGTACAAAGATTTCTGTACCCACCACTGAAATTACAATGACATTCCAGTACCAAGAAGACCCATTTCTTCTCTCCTATACCCCTTTCCTGCCGATCATCACAATTTTCACTAAATCTAGTAGCAGTTTTAGTGTTTATTTACTTTAGTTTTTTATATTTCAAATATGAATGAAACAATGTAGTAACTATTTCATTTAGCATAATCACCTCACATTCCATCTATATGATCCTAGAGCACTGTAGCACTGTAGCACTGTCGTCCCATTGTTCACTGATTTGCTCAAGTGGGCACCAGTAATGTCTCCATTGTGAGACTTGTTGGTAATGTTTTTGCCATACTGAATATGCCACGAGTAGCTTGCCAGGCTCTGCCGTGCAGGCAGGAGAGTCTCAGGAGAGCTTGCCAGGCTCTCCAAGAGGGATGGAGGAATCGAACCTGGGTTGGCTGTATGCAAGGCAAACGCCGTACCCACTGTGCTATCGCTCCAGCCTGGGCCATGATTCTAGAGACATGATTTAATTATTTTTAATGGAGGAGTAGTATTTCATTCAAAGTGTGTACCACAATTTCTTCACCTAGCTATATGTCAATGGTATTTAGATTGAGTTGCATGTTTTAACTACTATGAATAAGGTGCTATAAAAAATAGTAGTGTAATTAACCTTTTAAATTAGTTTTTTCATCTCCTTTGGATATTCTTTGATCTACTGAGAGAAAATGAACTATCTACTAAAAGAAAATGGACTACTTCATTGCACACTAAAAGCATGATTTTATATTCATATAATGAATTCATATGAATATAGTGAATTCATATAATTCGTATAATGGAAATTTATTTTCATATCTACACTTCATTAATTTTTCTATTTGGAAGGACTGCATTTTCATATACTGGAGCTTTATCTTATTTTTCAAATTTTAAAATAAATTCCTCTTAAATTTCACACTTACTATGAAGAATGTTAAGACAGAAATGACCTTTTGGATAATCTTCTTACAACAGTGGTATTTTTTTATTCTTTCTATTTTGTGGAGCTTTTTCTTTTTGAAATTTATATCTCTGAAGGGACTGTGCCAAGCTTAAAAAATTTCTTGCATTATTAGAAAATATTCCATTGACTTAATTATCAACATAATGTTTTTAGGAAAAATATAATTTTAGTTTTCTATGATCTTAAATCCAGTGATATTTCATGTGAAGAGAAAGTGTAGTGTGGAATTGAGGGCAGTCTGTAGGATCTCAACTCTTTTAATTTAAATTTTATTTCTCTCTCTCCATGACTTCAGAGGTCACTGTGACTTCTTGAGATTCATTTTCTATACCTGTAAAATAGTGAGCATGCATTCATCAACCTCTCAGAGCTCAACTCACTGTGTGAGTGGAGGTGGGGAAAGGTTATATACTGGAAAAAGAAAAGAAACCGATTCCCCTAGAGAGACTGGAGAAGAAAATAACCTTGTCTTTACCTTGACTTTACTCCAGAAACTGATTTTGGGATTCTAGACCCCCAGAATTCAAGATAACAAATTTATTTTACTTTTCATCAATAAATGAGTGGTACTTTGTTTCAGCATCCTGAAAACCCTGTAAGTTTTTGGTGAAAAGAATCTTTTAAAATCCAGTAATGTATCTTTTGGGATTGATTTTATCCTAAAGACATAAATAGAGGACTCCCAGATTTCAATGCTTTCTGACTGTAATAAAATATTCCACAGGGTAAATAAGTTTTTCTGTTTTAAATAAAAATGAAACAAAATGATTGAATCCCTTTATCATGGGAGAATTTGAGATAATTCCTCTAAAAGTCGAATGCAGCTTTTCTTTGGGGTATCACTGCAGACCAGTTCTGGTCAGTTTTATTTTTTGCTGAGTAGAATTTAACACTTTAGAAAATGAAACAAAATGAAAGGAAAAAAGAAAAGAGAGAGATAAGATGAGGAAGGATGAAAGGATGGAAGGAGGGAAGGAAGGAGGAAAGAAGAGGAAAGAAGGAGGAGAGTAATGTTTACATGGACTTTATAACGATCAACAAATAATTTGCACCTTTATCATGAAACACATACAGATTTACAAGCTTTTTCTATTACACCTACAGTTATCTGAAATGTTACAAAGTTGATGAATGTTAAGGAAAAAGATCCTTAAATTGTATACACATTCTCCAAGGGCAAACACGCCCATAAGCACTGCAAACATTAAATAATATTTATTCAAAAAGTAGCTGGGAGATACTGAATTTATTACCAATCCTATTTAAGTAATTTCCCTTTCTTAATACTTTCTTCACCTCCATTCATCATCTCTGTGTGAAATAGAAAAAAAATATAAATAATTATTTTTTTGCCAAGACCAACTAAAATAGTCTTTCTGTATCCAAATAAGAACAGTGTAAAACACATGTAAACACATCCCAAAGTACCAGCAGATTTTTCGATAATAATTTTATGCTGGTAGTATTTATAACAAACTCATTAAAATTTCCTTCTTATCACCTACTGTATTTTGCTAAAGCTGATGCCAATAACCTAATAAATATACTTGTGGGGTGGGATCTTGAAGCTAATCTTTTGCTCAGCTCAGAAGCCTTACGGGTTATAGCATCAACATAAGTCAGTGACTTATAATGCACTGTAGCATTGTCGTCCCGTTGTTCATCAATTTGCTCAAGCAGGCACCAGTAACGTCTCCAATGTGAGACTTGATGTTACTCTTTTTGGCATATCGAATATACCATGGGTAGATTGCCAGGCTCTGCTGTGAGGTCTGAATACTCTCGGTAGCTTGCTGGGCTCTTGGAGAGGGATGGAGGAATTGAACCCAGGTCGGCCTGGCAAGGCAAATGCCCTACCTGCTGTGCTATCGCTCCAGTCCATTGACTTATAATAAGTACCCGATATGGTTGCCTGAGCACCACCAGGAAGCCAGGAGTAAACCCTGAGCTTTCCAGGTTTGGCCCCAACCCCCCAAAATAAATAAATACACTAAATATAAAACCAGGAAGATGTATCCCCCACAGAACTGATGAATACTAACTGAGCTAATATACGTTCAATCATTTTTCAATGGAGCATAATCTCCATTGCTAAAAAAAAAAACAATCTGTAGAAACAACCATAGTTCATGCATGAGCCTGAAATTTTCAGACAATGCACTATACCGTTTGTGGAAGGACAGATCATTCAGATGGGAAAATATTATATAGGGGTAAAGCAGCTTGCTACGTAAACATAGGGACAATGTTGAGTAAATTTCTGAAGTCACTGCAAGTTAAGTTAGATATTATCCTATCCTATGTATGTTTTGTGATTTTTTTTAACAAGTCTTACAATGGAGACGTTACTGGTGTCTGCTCGAGCAAATTGAGGACAGTGCTACAGTGCTACAATGAATGTTCTATCTCTACTGTTCCAGTAACTCTGATATAAACACTCACGAACACAAAATGCATCAGAGAACACTTCCAAGGAGCTGATATGGCTGCCCCCAAGGCCTGTTGCACGTAAGTTGTTTGTGCATTCGGGTTCCTTATATAACCTCAACTCCAATCACGCACATCTGTTTCAAAAGCATACCAAACTCACACCTGAGTATGTGCGTTCATCTGGGCTGATTTCTTTTTTAGCATGCACTCTTTGTCCCTTCACTTGCCAGATTGCTTCCTATTCCTCAGGGGTTCTCCTCCCGTGCCCAGCTCTCCCAAGAGCCTCTGTTATTGACCTGCGCTTTTGATAGTCCCGATCTCTGAAATGCTGCCCAGTCTGTCATTCCATCAGAGTTTAAATGATGTAGATATGAACCTTTCAGAGACCTATCAAGCTGGCAGGGGTATTACAGTGTCTAGCCTACACCCCTCATTTTATAGATAAGGAAACTACTCCAGAGAGTGAGGGAATCTTGCCAACGATCATTTAGAGAATTGGATGGCCAAACTAGGACTGGGATTCCTGACCCTGAACACCCCGTCTAAAATCAAGTCCACTTTGCACTTAGATATTAGGTTGTTGCCATTGTTTTTTATTCCTTGCTAATCTCTTCTTCTGGTTGTAAAATTACTGAATTTATTAATATATTGATTTTGTCCCTTTCATTGGAGAATACAAAGAAAAATTGCTACTACTTTTTGTGCATTTATGTGTCTCATAGTCAATTTAGGATGAGTTAAATTATTTCTGATCGTTTAATCTGTTGATATTTGTGGATATATGCAAGACATAGACTAGGTTTCCTAAAATTGCTAACTTTGATTTGTTCTTTTTCTTGTAATACTTCTTCACATAACATTTTATAAGTATGTGCCTGATTTTACTCGCTATTTATATGCTCATCATCAATGAATACATAAGAATGTGCCTGTATTCTGTAACTTCTATACAAGTTACTCAAAGACACTATGCTCCATTGAACATACTCATGTTTAAAATACTCCCACCAGGAGACAGTTGGAACACAGAAGGGAGAGCTAAGTCGATGGTGGTTGGAAGGATTGCTCAGGACTGCAGATGTGTGTTGAAAGTAGACAAAGGACCGAACATGATGGCCTTGTATCTGTAGAGATACTGAGTATCTCTACATAGCAGAGAGATAGTAAAAAGGAAAATGCCCAAAGTAGAGAGAGTAAAAAGGAAAATGACCAAAGTAGAGAAAGTAAAAAGGAAAATGCCTGGCATAGAGGCAGGGTGGGGGAGGTAGGGTGAGAGTGGTGGGAGGGATACTGGGAACATTGGTAGTGGGAAATGTGCACTGGTGGAGGGATGGGTGTCCAATCACTGTATGACTGAAATTTAATTATGAAAGCTTTGTAACTATCTCACAGTGATTCAATAAAACTAAACTAAAATACTCCCACTAATGGACGGACATTCTAATACAATCTCACCTAGTCTCTTAAGAATGTCAAAAGACACAAAATGTGCCAGATAAAAGGGGTATGAAATGACAATAAAATGCAATAATCCTGGATGGGTCCTAGAGCAAATGTTAAAATCTCTATAAAACATTACATGGACACTTGACAAAATCTTACTATAAACTTTGGATTTATAGATATTGAATATTATTGTCACTGTCATCCCTTTGCTCATCCAATTGGTTGAGTGGGCACCAGTAACGTCTCCATTGTGAGACTTGTTGTTACTATTTTTGGCATATCCAATATGCCACGGGGAGCTTGCCAGGCTCTGCTGTGTGGGAGAGATACTCTCAGTAGCTTGCCGGGCTCTTCGAGAGGGACGGAAGAATCGAACCCGTGTCAGCTGCGTGCAAGGCAAACACCCTACCTGCTATGCTATCACTCCAGTCCTGAATATTACATAATATTAAATTTTCTGACTTAATTGATTGCACTGGACTGGAAAGATAGCACAGCAGTAGGGCATTTGCCTTGCATGCAGCCTACTCTGGTTCAATTCCTCCATCCCTCTCGGAGAGCCTGACAAGCTACAGAGAGTATCCCGCCTGCATGGCAGAGCCTGGCAAGCTACACGTGGTGTATTCAATATGCCAAAAACAGTAACAACAAGTCTCACAATGGAGATGTTACTGGTGCCCGCTCGAGCAAATAGATGAACAACGGGATGACAGTGCTACAGTGCTACAATTGATTGCACTGTTAATGTATAAGGTGATAATATAATATCCTTTTTTCTTAAAAATATGTAATAGAGTATTATAAAGTGATATCATGTTTACATCCACTCTCAATAATTTCATGGAAATAATATGAAAATATAATTAAAGAGTCTAAGTCACATAAACACTTTTAGGCAGAGACAGGTGTGTGTGTGTGTGTGTGTGTTGTGTGTGTGTGGAATAAAAGGAAAGGACAGAAAGAGAGAGAGAGAATAAATATGACAGTGAAAATAGGCTAAGATAAAGATTTTTAAAAATTAAATTCCTACCAATCTAAATTGAAATGTGTTGTTTTTGAATGTCTACATGTTTCATTATAATGTCTAGCACTAAAGATAAAGCTGTTTTCTTCTAGAATTCCACATTCCCGTCTTCCTTCCTAAATGCTCTGTAGTTGGCCTATCCGAGTCTCACGAACTACCTCTGATCTGAACCACTGATCATCTGAACCAGCCAGGGCAGTTCAGGCTTACCTTGTACTCAAATACTGTCTCTTTGCCTGAGAAGCTACTGTCTACAGTATCCTATGGCTCACCGAACTGGAAAATAGAAAAAATCAGTATAAATAAGGTCAGACTAGGTTTTAACTGCACTCCAGTATGCTGGTAAAGAGTGATTGGATCTTGAAATGAACAACTAGAAGGAGAAGTTGAAGATTATAGGGGCGTAGAATATTTATAATCCAAAGTTCATAGCTATTCTAAGTGCGATTTTCTTCTGTTTCTGTCACTAACACTTTGGTATTAATGAATGTTTTATCCTCTTTTGAGACGCTTCTAAAACACCAGGGGGGTGAGCAGAGAAGGATCCTATATAGAAACAGCTTAACGTCTCCCCCAAAGACATGCTTTTGCCACATGCATCCCATCTTCTCCAACCTGTGCCCCTATAACACACACTCTGGTTTTTTTTAAATAAATTAGTTTTTTATTTTGGGGGTCACAACCAGCAGTGCTCAGGTATTACTCCTAGTCCTGTGCTTGGGAATTGTTCCTGGCAAGACTCAGGGGACCAGATGTGGTGCTGGGTATTCAACGTGGATTGGTTACCTGCAAGGCAAGTGCCCAGCCACTGTACTATCTCTTTGCCTTCCCCACTTCGTTTCCCCCCCACACATACTCTATTTGTAAATATGATAATTCTTCTGTTAAAAATCTAGGCCAACTCTAGGGGTTGGGAAGATGCTCAATAGGTAGTACACGCTTTGAACAAGGAACTCCCAGGTTCTGTCTCTAGCACTGCAAGGTCTCCTGAGTACCTACTCTGAATAGTTCCTGAGCACTACTAAGTGCCCCCTCAAAAAGAATAAAAAGTGTAAAAGGAGTAAAATATGCTTGGTTTATTGCATTTAAAAAGCATGGCAGTAATTGAGCAGAGATCAAGATATCTTTGTGCTTTGAAATCTGAAATTATGCTTTTGGGCAATGATTGACTTTGGTTCCCATTACTAACTCACCTAAGGGTAATTGATGGGTCAAGTTTAAAGGCAAAGATATGAGATGCCTACACATGACTGATTATGAATGCATCCTTCAACTCTCACTATCCTTAGGCATGAAGGGGGAAAAAAGGAAAAAGAAGGGAAAGGGAAATTCCCAATACTGGGGAGAATTCATTGCCTGTGGCTCTGAAACATATCTTCCATCATCCCTTTTATGTTCACCTCATAATCTCCTTGATCACTTCTATAATTTAGCTTAAGAAAGGGTAAACTATGGCACATCTACACAATGGAATACTATGTAGCTGTCAGAAAAAATGAAGTCATGAAAATTGCCTATAAATAATGGATGGACATGGAGAGTATCATACTGAGTGAAATGAGTCAGAAGGAAAGGGACAAGTATAGAATGACTGCATTCATTTGTGGTATGTAATATATATATATATATATATATATATATATAGTAGAAGAATAATATCCATGGCCAGAGAAAACAGGGCTTAGGAAGACTGGTCAATGGTTGGAACTAACCACAAATGTGTGATGGGGCTGAGGGTAGGTAAGATAGAGAAGAGACCACTATGAAAATAATAGCTGGGAATGATCACACTGGACAAGGGATATTCTAAATAACCCTTCAGTATCAATATTGACAACCACAGTGCCCAAGAGGGGAGAGAGAGAGAGAGTGATATATATATATATATATATATGTATATATATATATATATATATATATAGAGAGAGAGAGAGAGAGAGAGCAGAAAAGTGCCTGCCATAGAGGCAGGCAGGGATGGTGGGGGGGAAGTGATGGGAGGGAACTTGGGGACACTGGTGCTGGGAAATGTTTACTGGTTGAGGGATGGGTGTTAGAGCACTGTATGACTGAAATCCAATCATGAACAACTTTGTAAAAAATATTTAAAAATAAGAATGGGGAAATATTGTACTTTCAGAAACTTATTCTAAGCTAGATTTCTTGCTGATTCACTATGCATTTCAGATTATCTTATGACTTCTCTGAGCTAGTGAGTACATACATGGCCCTATTTTGATCTCATGAATGATCTGGTTGAAAAATATTATTTATTTAGCAGAGCCAATCTTTTTAAACGTTTGCTTGGAGACTCAATATGATGAGTTAAAAGGTCTAAGTTTATTTTCATGATCTTTGTTCACATGCATAGGAAAAGTTTGTTTCTAAAATATAGTTTGCATAGTTTACTTCATCAGCATAATAGACAAGAAGCTATTTAAAATTCACATTCCTGGACTCTAATCTCAATTTCTACTAAATCACCAAATCTGAAAGGACTCTTTCAGGAGGCATACCAGCAGTGCTCAGAGAATACTCCTGGCTCTGCACTCAGGGATCATTTCTCGAGAGCTCGGGGCATTCTGTGGAGTTATAGGAATGTAACCTGGGTCAGTCACGTGTAAGGTGGTAAGTCACATGTAAGTCACATGTAACACCCCTACCCAAGGTCCTATAGCTCTGGCCCCTAAACAAAGTGTTTAGACAATTTTATTTCTGTCTCTTTTGGTAGCATTGTTTATACATTGATGGGTATAAAATGACTGCTCTGTTATGAATTCAAGTCATCAATACCATGTTCACAATTAAGCATCTACTCTCAAGGCCACAAAAATCTGAGATGAAACATCTCAGAGTTACTACATCCATCATTTGCATGCATCATCCAGTGCTTTTTGACCCAGAGCAGCATTTCTCTAGTCAGAGGCTGCGAGCATCTTTGGTGCTTCTGAACCAGCGCAATAAGAGACCATATAAATGCTCAGGGGTTTCACCTCTGACCTGTGCACAGGGAATGCTCACGGGCAACTCCCATGCCTGCAGTTGGATTGATGTGTGAAAACCCCCGGTATTACTGGGAGACAGTCAGGAGGATGGAATGTCAGGAGAGATGAGCCAAAGTGATTGGCATATGTGGGACATGGATTCTGCTCTGCAGATAGGAACTGAGGCGTGAGGTGTTTTCTCCTCCCTCCTGTGTCTTATCTTACCATAGCAAAAACTGTTTAGATAAGATATATTTCCCAGGGCTTATTAATCAGTGCCAGTTCATGACTCCGGCTCACTGGTTACTTTTATCCTAAGTAATCCCTATTCTCAGAAAATGATCGTTCACTCTGGCCATCATGACACGCATCTTGTCTCTGTCCATTCACACCAGGTGAATAAAAAGGGGGAGGGATGTTGGGGGAAACCTGAAGTCTACAGTTCTTGCCCTTGGCTGCCCTATTGAGTCATCACCATAATATGCCAAATTACTCAAATAAGTCTGGTCATGTTCATGTTCGACAGTAAGGAGGATACTCTGCCTGACTTGCATGAGGACAGGCAATGCCAGCGGGATCCATATAATCAACGTCCTGGATTGTGCCAAGAAGGGTGGGTGGAGTCGTGTGCCACATGCAAGGGATTCCTAAATGTTTACTCTAATTTGCTGCCTGGTTATATTTGACTTCTGTGGGTTGGCACAGCAACCATTATATTTAATTTTGGCTCTTCTAATTGTCAGAGGAACAGTCAGAGCTTTTAAACTAAAGTTAAAAAAAAATACACACACAAACAAACAGTTGTTTGGGATCTTTGTTCCTTGTCCTTTAGCGTAATTGTTCAATAATGTGCTGTGGTTAATAATATAGGTTCTAGAGAAAGGTGCATTTGGATTTCAGTTCTGGGTCTTCTTCCTAAGCTGATCCTGACTTCTTGTCTCTGATGCTTTCATTTCCATAATGGGAATAATTAGCAGCAACTGCTTTGTGGGATTTTAGAGAAGATTAAATAATATGTGTGGAGGACTTAACGTGATGTCTGGCATATAGTAAGCCTTCAGTAAATGTGACTGATTTAGAAGCACCCATAATTAATTATTTTGGATTAGGTATGTGCGGATCTTCCTGGTTGACCCAGTTTTTCAAAGCTATTATGTAGAAATGACTTTCTTTACCCAACAGTCAACAGAAGGAAAGACTCATGAAGTCCATTCTATGCTACTAATCAGTGGAGTCGTTTAGGTTTGATAGTCATGTTTCTGATCCTAGCTAGAAGTTTTGCTGGAAGTCTGTGGTAAATATTTTTGATTAAATGCTGCTATATGTCTGAACTAAAAACACCTGCACAATATGATTTTACTTCATGACCAGTGCTCTTTCTTTCCTGTCTGGGCCCCTTAAATTTGAGCGTGAACACAGATCACCTGGGAATCTTGTTCAAATTCAGATTCAGATTCAACGGGTCTGGGAAGAGCTCTAGATTCTGTGTGTCTAACAAACTAGCACCAGATATAAGCTTGATACCATTGGTCAGCCTTTGGACAATGAAAGTCTGGCTCTAGCTGGCTTTATCTACTATTTTGTTCAGAGGGTGGCCAGAGAGACATTGGTGGGAGGGCACTAGGCCAAGGACCATTTTATGTATATTTGGTAGGGTTGAAGAAAGGAGACAGGAGCTCTCAGACAGAGACACATGATCAATGGTGATCTTTAAAAAATATACTCAAGAAGCTGGGGAAGTTGTTTAAATAGTAGGGCACATTCTTAGCACATATAGGACTCTGAGGACAAACCCTGGCACTACATGGACCCCTGAGAACTGCTAGTTCCAGCCCTGGTGGCCTTCTGAGTACCATGCACCAACGTATGAAACTGGTCGAACACTGGAGAGAGTGTCTCCAGGCCCCAGGCTACTGGGTGGGGCACCAATAAAAAATTGTAAGTATAATATAATCCATCCACACTAATTTATTTGAATGAAAACCTCCAGGTATAGATAGCTCAGGTACTTAAAAATAAGAGGGGAATAAAACCTCAGATGATTGTAACATACAGCCAGATATGTGTACCACAGTATCTTTAAAAGCATAGTTCTCCAATTTTAGCATAAGCTTCAGGATATGACACATTCTGAAGGTTTTGTTAAAAATTACTAAGCCCCTTAGTGCCAGGAAGGTAATATAGGACTTAAAGCACTTGCCCTGCACAGTCATCCCTGGTTCAATCTCTGGCACTGCATAACGTCCCTTGAGTATCACCAAGATGATTCCAGAGCACAGAACCTGGAGTAAGTCCTTAGCACAGCCAGGTGTGGCCTAACACTACCATCCCTGTCCAGATAAATACTACAGGCCTCAACCTCCAAATTTCTGATTCAATAAGTATGAAGGAATGCCTGAGAATTTGCATTTCTAAAAGTTCTCAAATGAACTAATCTGTGGTCCATGGATCATATTTTGAAAATCACTGCTCTAGGATGCATAATATACCTCATTCACTTATTCATTTATTCAGCAACTATTTGTGGAACCCTGACTATATGATATTCTAGATCTGGGATAAAATAGAGAATAAGGATGATTTTATTTCTCTTAGGAATGAAAAGTAGAGTCAATAAGCAGAGAGTACTAGACACACTCAGAAATACATAGAAAGGTACTAATTTCTGGAACTAATGTTCAATGGTTATATTATTGATGTATCAGAATTAACCAAGGTGAGTCCATAGTGGGGGGAAAGGTAGGAGGGAAAAGACTGTCAGGTAGAGGACAGAGTCTGCAAGCCAAAAGGAGTACAGAGTTCATTCAGACATACGGGGGCGGGGGGGATCCTGTATGGGGAAAGGAGTGAGGAAGAATAAGAGTGTTCGAAATATAAGGCAGGAAGGAAAAGAAGAAGCCCTTTGAAGAACTTTTTGTGTTGTTCAAATTTTGTTTCTAGGACAGTAGGGTGCCAACAACGGCACCCTAAGTGGAGCATAACATAATCATCATTGCTTCTCAAAAATGTTTCTGTCTGCAAGATACAAGATGAGATGGAGTTCAGGTAAGGAGATTGATCAGGTGGAAGAAAGGCAAGACTATTTCTAAGGTTTACATGAAAAATATATTTGTGGCCTTCCCCCCACCCCACACAGCCCCCAAACATAATCAGATGTCTCATTAGCCATCTCTGTGTTTGTTGTCTAGAGTGGACATAGGGAAGTAGAATCTTGTAAAATGGTAAGTGAAAGGGTTGCAGGTCATTTAGATGAGTGGTCTATGTTTGGGGCAGATCCAGAACTGAGCAGAAGACATTATCAAGCAATTTCAATTCAGTACGTTATCTGGAATTTATTTTTTGAGGAATTACTTTAGCAAATATTTAGCAATAGACTTATAGTCCAATCCTACAGCTTCAAGACCCTCTAGACTTGAAAATAATTGGTTGAGGTAGGTGTGCATTGCAATAGCTTAAGAATATGACCAGTGTCATTTGAATAACTACCCAGATGAACCACAGTTCATTTTAGTGTAAGTCTCACCCCAGGGTCAGAACTAGTGTTCTTTCTGAGTCTCTTCCAAATAAAACGAGAGTTGCAAAGCTTATAGAAGCAATGGTGATCAGCTTGTCTTTCTTCATCATTTAAAAAGAAATAGAGTATTACATACTTTTCCCTAAGTTTGGAAAATTGCAATGGTACCTGGTCTTTCTGACGTATGTGTGGATTCACAAACTTCCAAATCACCATATTATTTTGAAATTTGAAATTTTTGAACAGATGGAGGATTCAGAGCTCTTACAGCTAAATGCTAAGGAAATATTTATTGATGTCAGAATATTTTAAATTATGGCTTTCTCTTTCCTAAAATATTTCTCAGCCATCAAATTAGCCACTAAAGGGAATCCTTCACCATTTCTAATGCTTGCTCTACTTCTAGTAGCAATGAACTACAAATAGAATTTTAAGTTGCTCCAGAAACAAATATGTCTATTTAAAAAAGTTGCAATGACTGGAACTTTCATTGATGCGTTGACTAGTATTAAATTGTTAATTAAAAGTTTTAATTAACTCTTTAAACTTTTATTTAGAAAATGCAAAGAGATGAAAGAGATAAGAGGTAAATCCATAAAGTAAAAGAGAGGAATTAAGCATTCTAGGCTGGGAACTTGGGCAAACCTACAATTGTATCGTGTTTATACTATAAAATTATATAGAATTTTTTGGGGGATTCATGGAAGTGTTTTTTTATCATTCTGGTTTCATGGAAGATAATATAATATATTAGAAGGTGAGCATGATGGCCAAGATGATGGTGGTGGTGGGAGAACCACTAATGTCTCTGGCAGACATTAAACTCTCTCAGCACCTGTAAAGAAGTCAGCTGACTTTTTCTCCCACCCTCCACCACCACCCATAATTTCTTTTCCTTTTCTTCTTTTTGGGGCAGTGGTGGTGATTTTGGGACCACACATGGGTGTTCAGGGATTACTTTTGGCTCTGTGCTCAGGGTTTGCTCCTGGCAACATTTAAGGAATCATGCAATTCCAGGCATCGCATCCAGGCTTCCTGCATACAAAACAAGTGCTCAGCTTTTTGCATTATCTTTCTCTTACAAGAAAACTAACTCTCAATTCCACAGTCATCCAGGTCCTCTAGTTGAGGGAGCAGAAAAACTTGAACTGTGGTGAGGAGCTACGACTTGGCACAAGTTTGGATCTGTTCTGACAGGACTTTCTTGTGCTTCAAATCTCACCTTTGATCTTCATTTTAGTCACATGGATGGCACCTCAACAGGCAACACCCCAATTGGGGGATGTTCTCTTACAGAGACCTGTAAGGCCTCTTGAGCTTTCAAGTTACCTGAAAGCACAGGTTAGAAAAAAAAGAAAGAAAAATGAAAGGAAGAAGAAGAAGAAGAAAAAGAAGAAGAAGAAGAAGAAGAAGAAGAAGAAGAAGAAGAAGAAGAAGAAGAAGAAGAACAACAACAACAACAACAACAACAACAACAACAACAAGAAAAAGAAGAGTACAAGAAGATGGAGAAGAAGAAAAAGAAGAAGAAGTAGAAGAATAAGAAGCTTGCTTCCTTTTTAACCTTTGAGTTTGAATTTAGCTAATGAAAGTTAACTTCCTCCGTATAGGATCTCACAGTGCACACATATCTTTCTTTCCTACATCCTTTATTCTTACTAAGTCTATGAAGTTTAAAGCTATAAGGTATTATTCATCATAACAATGAATGGTAGGTGTTCAAATAACCACCCACTTTGTAGTTTCGCATGTATGTATTCCCACTGCACCCAGCCTTCTCTCATTGAGCAAGCATATACATGAATTAACGTATTGTTGAATGACTTTCGAAGCCCAAACTCAATGGGTGGAAACATGGCTACCTTGACTTCTGTCAAATTCCCAACGTGTATTTTAATACATTGAAAACTCCTCCAAAAGATCAGAGGCTTTAGCATTACCTGGGAGTTTACTAGAAGCACAGGAATGCAGACCTACCATTAGAATAAGCATTGTAACCAGAATATGCATAGTAAAAATTACATGCCCTCATGGTTTAGGGAGAAAATGTTTAAGAGAAAAGTCCAGAGAATGGTTATGGAGGAAGATCCTTTATTCTCTCCATCCAGGATACACAGGCAACAAGGACCCTGGATGGCAACATCTAAAGATGCAGCTCCTTTCAGAGCTTGTTTCCTATTTAATAACTTCCCAAATCTTTATAACTGGAATGTGAAGTGAGGGTTCAGCCAAGGAACTGGGTGAGAGTTAATGGATCACTCTGCTCTCAGTGCTTTTACTGCTGACTTCTGGAATGTGTTTGATGAAAAGAGAGTGACTTCTTCAGACAGAAGGTACTGATGCAGCCTGCTGAGGTTAGGAACAATACACCAATGTTATCACAACTTTGCTGGCCTCTAATTCCATTCTGAACTGACAACAGGAGGGCAGGAAAAGCATTTTTTAAACCCTAGCTGGAAGTTGTCATTAGTATGTATAGTCATATACCCTGCTTCACTTTGGGCTGGTTAAACATCATTGTCCAGTTCTTTGGGTGAAGGTTATTTTCAATAATTACTTTAAATTGTATCTGAAAAATGGAACTACTAGTAAAGTAATATTGCTTCAATTTACTTTTTCAAAAGCCTGGGAGTTCCTATCACCAGGTTTCATTATCCTTTATAGCTGGATAATCAACAGAGAAGTTTGCTTTATGTAATTTTCTATGTTCACCCCAGAATTTTAGAGAAATTTTTTAAAAATGAGAGTCGCCAAAAAGATTTTAAATCATTATCTCCATAAAGCCAACCCTGTTCACCTCTAATACCAGCTGATTTACCAAATAAACGTGATTTCACCTTCCTTGCTATACTATAAACTAATTCACCTGAGTTTAGAATGTAGGTATAGAAGCTTACATGACAAACCAATTGATTATAGGTAGATGAGGATAAAAATGAAACATAGATTCTCTCTAAAAGGGGAATTTTTAGAGAGGTTTGGTATCTGCAGTAATACATGAATGGCTTTAAGCTGTGATTTTGGTTGTTGGTTGAAGCGGTATAGCAGAGTTGACTTCCAGTTACAAAGATGAACTCACAGCCTGTTCACAAATGGTATCTGTTTTTAGGTTGTATTTCTAGGGAAAAGAAATATTTGAGAATGTAATGCATTTGATCTGTATCTATCAGATTCCTCTCCTTTGTTATGCCTGCAAGCATTATAAAGTGACTGACATTAGCAGAATTAGTTGGAAATTATAAAGAGACATTTTGTATCATTAGTTCTGGGAAAGAGACTTTTGGCATCATTAGCTCAGAGCCAGTCAACAACTATGGTCAGTGAATTTGTACACCTGGCTGGGTAAGGGGCAGTGATCAGAGCAACTAGAATCAAAATATGTATGATTTCCCTAAAGTAATGGCACATCTAATGAGAGATTGGCATGTTGGGGTGCAAATCAAAACCACCTGAAAGAATCTAGCTCCCCCAGGGACTCTGGTCACTGGAACTGAAAAGGAATGTCAAACTTTCCCATTGGCTAAACCCATTAATATCAAGAACTTTATTATGTCAACTGGCTTCTGGTAAAGCTTTCAAGACTCAGATTCCACAACCCTCATCAACTAAAGTTTCTGTTGTGAAAATGGTCGATTTTTATATTTGTGTTTCCTGCACTCCTAAGATAAATGTTGTTCTCAGGAGGATGAGGCGCAGGAATTGATGGACAGCATCGTAGTGCTGGAGCCTCCATCTCGGACTCTTCCTGAGAAGTCTGGAAAACACAGATGTGCCTGTTTCAAAGGAAGGGTTCCACCCGAAGCACACCTGATCACACTCAACCTAGATTCAAAGAGCTATGTGCATGTCAAAGGAAAATGTTCTGTCATAAATCTCCAGAAATGGAAAAGGTCAAAGTCACTCTTGGTAATTAGTCTGCTGAAATACAGTGGCTCTGCTTTTTGTTTAACCTTTTTAGAAAAGGGCTCCACGCCCACAAGTTTCAACAAGCAGTTCTTTTATTAGGCCCATCCTCAACGCTCCAGCCTGACTCCTTAACCCCTTCTTCCACCAGCAGCCCGGGGGAGAACAATATTGGTTGGTTTGTTAAATCTCTTGTGTGGGTTAGTCTTTTCTTGTCTGCGTGCACACTTAGTGCTGTCTCAGCTATGCTAAATTTGTGCAACCATTTGCAGAGTAAAAGTAAGTGAAACACAGGTCACGGAGGAGAGTGTCATTTCAAGCATTCAGGAAATTCTTCAGGCATGTACTTGTAGGTTTAAAAATATCTTAGTCAAGCAGGTTAGAAATAAGTATGTTGATTTTTTGTTATGATATAGAGCTTTATTTGATTTCTGAGTATTTCAGGGCTTCTCTGAACTGAAGTTTACTAAGTGTAAAATGCACACCGGATTTCAAAGATTGAAGATCAAGACAATAATGAAAAGTTTCTCCGTAGACAAATTTTTGTGCTTCGGAGATTCCCACAGCAAATCTTGAGGGTTTCCTGGTGGTGCTCAGGGGTCATGTGATATTAAAGATGAACCTCAGTCCCTCATTCATATTAGGATATGTTCTTTATATTTATTTTTATTCATTTATTTTTAATTGAGTCATCACAAGATACAGTTACTAAGCTTTCATGTTTGAGTTTCAGTCATACAATGATCGAACATCCATCTCTCCACCAGTGTACATTTTCTAGCACCAATGTCCCTGGTATCCCACTGCCACCCCACCCCTCCCCCTGCCTATATGGCAGACAATTTCCTTCTTACTCTCTCTATTTTGGGGCATTGTGGTTTGCAATACAGATACTGACAGGCCATCATATTTGGTCCTTTATCTACTGTCAGCACACATCTCCTATCCCAAGTGACCCCTCCAATCATCACTGACTCAGCGATCCCTTCTCTATCCCAGCTGCCTTCTGCCCCAGCTCATGAAGCCAGCTTCCAACTGTGGAACAATCTTTCTGGCTCTTGTCTCTACTATCCTTGGGTGTTAGTCTCATATTCATATTATGTTATTTTATATTCCATAGATGAGTGCAGTCCTCCTATGTCTGTCCCTCTCTTTCTGACTCATTTCACTTAGCATGATGCTCTCATGTGTTAGGGTGTGTTTTACCACTGGACCACTCCCTGATCCCTTGCAAGAAAGTTTTGTTCATTCCATGCTATGATTATCTTTTGGATATTCTGGATTATAAAGTATGATTATATTTGATTTCATTGTTTCTTGTTAATTTTTATAAATGTGATTGATTTTTATAAATGTAATTTTACAAATTAATTTTTATCAGCATAACTTTTAGAGAGTTTTAAATTTCAAATGTAACTTGTTTTAATGTTAGACAGTGCTAGTGGAAGGAATCACATTTTCTAAGTCAAAGTAGAGAAAAGGAGCCATGTAATAGGTATACTTTGACTACCACAAGATTTGACATATGCCCTTGTCCTATTTTACATAATAGAATTTAAAAAAATTTTCCTTGATTCATTATACAGTTCTTTTTATATATTTAAGAAAACAAATAAGATATTTTAAATATCCTTTATTACATTTACCACAGTGCCGGGTACCTGATAAGTCTTTTTTTGTTGTGGTTTTGGTTTGGGGCCACACCTGGTGGTGATCAGGAGTTACTTCCAACTTTGAGCTCAAGAATTACTCCTGGTGGACTCAGGGGACCTGATGGAATACTGAGGATCAAACCTGGATTGGCTGCATGCAAAAAAGTGTCTTACCTGCTATATTATCTCTCCAGGTACATCGAGTGATAGCACAGTGGCTGCGTGCAAGGCAAATGCCCTGCTGCCATGCTTTCACTCCATGTACCTTTAAAAAATTAAAAACATTTTTTATTAAAGTTCTGTTTTTGCCTCCTCTTCTCCAACACCAGTTGTTTTCTTCTTGATGCCATTCTTGATGCAGTTGTGAGACGATATCTCTTTGTTGGTTTGCTCTGCATTTTCTGATAGTTGTCAATGAACATTAACTATCTCTATGTTCTCTTTGGATGTGTCTGTTCAGCTCTTCTCCATATTTTTTGGTGTGGTTATTACTGTTGCTGCTGTTTTTGAGCTTTCTAAGTACTTACACACCTTGGATGTTTGCCCTTTATCTATTGTATGTATAGAGCACAAATATTTTTTCCCACTCAGTAAGGTGTCTTTTTATTTTAGAAACCAAGTTCCTTTTGTCATGAAAGCTTGTAAATTTGTTATAGTCTGATTTGTTATATATTTTTTTGTCCTTGCCAATGGAGTCAAAGCATTGAGGCTACTTTTGAAATTCTTAGCTTGGAGAGTTCTACCTATGTTTATCTCAAAATGTTTTATGCATTGTGGTCTAATCATATGTTCTTTATTTTGAGTTAACTTTTGTTTCTGATAGAACAGCAAAAGCTGTGTTAAGAGGAAAGTTCATAGCTCTACAAGCATTCCTCAGGAAGGAGGAGCGAGCCCAAATAAGTAACCTAACCTCACAGCTTAAGAGCTTAGAGAATGACCAAAAAAAGGAGCCAAATCTGAACAGGAGGAAGGAAATAATAAAACTCAGAGCAGAAATTAATGAGATGGAAACCAAAAAAATAATCCAAAAGATCAATGAAACCAAGAGCTGGTTCTTTGAGAAAATAAACAAGATCTATAAACCTCTAGCAAGACTCACAAAAAAAGGAAGAGAGGAAACCCCAATAAACCTAATTAGAACTGAAAAGGGGGGCATTACAACAGAAATTACAGAAATTCAAAGAATCCTCAGAGACTACTTTGAGAATCTTTATGCCTTGAAACATGAAAACCTCAAGGAAATGGATAAATTCCTAGACTCCTATAGCCTCCCAACGCTGAACCAAGAAGACCCAGAATACCTGAACAGACCTATCACCATCAAAGAAATTGAAACGGTAATAAAAAGTCTCCCCAAACACAAAAGTCCTGGCCCAGATGGATTTACTAGTGAATTCTTCCAAACCTTTAAAGAGGATTTACTCCCAATCTTCTTTAAGCTTTTCCAGGAAATTGAAGTATCAAAAACACTTCCAAACAGTTTCTATGAAGCAAATATCACCCTGATACCAAAAACGAACAAAGATACCACAAAGAAAGAGAATCACAGACCGATACCCCTGATGAACACAGACACAAAGATCCTCAACAAAATATTAGCAAATAGAATCCAACAAGTCATCAAAAAGATCATACACCAACTAGGATTCATCCACCAAGTAGGATTCATCCCAGGGATGTAAGGATGGTTTAACATTCACAATAATTCATCATATTAATAAAAGAAATAATAACAACCACATGATCATATCAATAGATACAGAGAAAGCATTTGACAAGATTCAGCACCCGTTTATGATGAAAACTCTCAGCAGAATGGGCATCAAAGGAACTTTGCTCAATATAGTCAAAGCCATCTACCAAAAGCCCATGGCAAGTATCATTCTCAATGGGGAAAAACTGAAAGCCTTCCCTCTAAGATTGGGCACTAGCCAAGGTTGCCTGCTTTCACCACTCCTATTCAATATAGTACTAGAAGTCCTGGCCATAGCAGTTAGACAAGAAAAAGATATCAAGGGCATACAGATAGGAAAGAAAGAGATCAAGTTATCACTATTTGCAGATGATATGATACTATACTTGAAAAACCCTAAAGAGTCTACAGAAAAGCTCCTAGAAACAATAAGTCGATATAGTAAAGTGGCAGGCTACAAAATCAACACCCAAAAGTCCATGGCTTTCTTATATACAAATAATGAAAGAGAAGAAAGAGACATTAAAAAAAATCCCATTCACAATAGTACCTCAGAAAATCAAGTACCTTGGAATCAGCTTAACCAAAGAGGTGAAGGACCTATGCAAGGAAAATTACAAAACACTAGTTCAAGAAATAAAGGAGGACACTAGGAAATGGAGACACATCTCCTGCTCATGGATAGGGAGAATTAACATTAGCAAAATGGCAATACTGCCCAAAGCACTATACAAATTTAATGCAGTCCCTATCAGGATACCCATGACATTTTTCAAAGAAGTAGACAAAACACTCCTGAAATTTATATGGAACAATAAACCCCCATTGTAAAAAACTAAAGCTCGCCGAGGGGCGCGTGTACTCTCGGGCTCTCCGGGCAGCTCTGTCTCACCGCCCGCGGCCGGTGCTCTGGAACCTCTGTGTGTGCTGTCGTTCGAGGGAAGGCGATGGAAGGAAGAAGGCCAAACTGGTTGTTTGATCAGTTTATTTTGTTCTCTCTGCTTCTTCTGAGTCTGGTCCCTTTGCCCCACAGTCTTAGTTTATATAGCAAATTACATAGGGCGGTGGCACAAAGGTGGGTTTAACATCAACAAATAAACAAAGAAGGCTAAGACCATTTCTTAACAAAATCTCATCTAAGGAAATCTCATCTAAGGAGATCCACTCAAGGGAGTGATTCCAATCAAGGGTGTGTCGGTGTGTCGGGGTGTGAGCTAGTAATCTGCTTAAATAGTTACAGTAAATCTACTTCTCATATTTCTAATATTTTTAGCAATGTCATTCGTATGAGCACAGTAAGAGATATAAAGTTTGGCTCTTCCTGAGGACATCTCACTATACAGCCCTCAGGCCAGGTTAGTCTTCCTAACCCCAGCAGGGTCCTACTCTCGTCGTTACCTTTGGATCATGACAGCATTGTCCATGATCATGCCCTCAACATATAGTTGAGTATTGTGGCACTTTGGCCTGGCCTATCTCAATGCCAGGGTAGCACATAACTCACCGCTTGCCCTGGATCCATCCTGTCCCTCGTCGGGATCCTGCTTTTGGGGTGTTAGGAACTGAGGGTAACTGAGTTAAGAAAGCAGATGCCCAGGAGTAAATATTATTGGAGTCAATCAACTCCCAAGTTACAAGCACAATATTATCTTCTTGTGTCCATACAGAAAGGACATTGCTTTAAGGTAAACTATGTTCCCTAAGGCAAGGCTAAAAGGACAAACCCCATGTTATCCTACACCCCATGAATAGCTAAAGCAATCCTTGGAAAAAAGAAGATGGGTGGCGTCACCTTCCCCAACTTCAAACTCTACTACAAAGCAGTAGTAATTAAAACAGCATGGTATTGGGCTAGAAACAGACCAGCAGACCAATGGAACAGAGTTGAATACCTTGTCACAGACCCCCAAATATATGGCCACTTAATCTTTGACAAAGGAGCAAGAAATTCGAAGTGGAACAAGGAAAGCCTCTTCAACAAGTGGTGCTGGGAAAACGGGATAGCTACCTGCAAAAAAATGAACTCTGACCACTGTCTATGCCAGGCACAAAAGTCAGATCAAAGTGGATTAAAGACCTCAATATTAGACATGAATCTATAAGGTTCATAGAGGAAAATGTAGGCAGACATTCTATGACATTGAAGCTAAAAGCATCTTTAAGGACGAAACAGCACTGACCATGCAAGTGGAAGCAAACATAAACAAATGGGACTACATCAAACTAAGAAGCTTCTGCACTTCAAAAGAAACAGTGACCAAAATGCAGAAAGAGCCCAGAGAATGGGAAAGAATATTTACCCAATACCCATCTGATAAGGGATTAATATCCAGGATATACAGATACTTGTAGAACTGTATAAGAAAAAAACCTCCAACCCCATCAAAAAATGGGGAGAAGAAATGAACAGAAGTTTCCTCAAAAAAGAAATACAAATGGCCAAAAGGCACATGAAAAAATGCTCCACATCACTAGTCATCAGGGAGATGCAAATCAAAACAACAGTGAGATATCATCTCACACCACAGAGACTGGCACACATTCAAAAGAACAAAAGCAACCAATGCTAGCGTGGATGTGGGGAAAAAGCTCCTTCACTATTGGTGGAAATGCCGACTGGTCCAGCCTTTCTGGAAAACAATATGGACAGTCCTTCAAAAACTAGAAATTGAGCTTCCATATGACTTCATAATACCACTTCTGGAATATATCCTGAGGATGCAAAAGAGCACAGTAGAAATGACATCTGTACCTATGTATTAATTTCAGCACTGTTCACAATAGCCAAAATCTGGAAACAACCCGAGTGCCCTAAAACAGATGACTGGTTAAAGAAAATTTGGTACATCTACACAATGGAATACTATGCAGCTGTTGGGAGAGATGAAGTCATGAAATTTGCTTATAACTGGATAAACATGGAGAGTATCATGCTAAGTGAAATGAGTAAGAAAGATAGGGACAGACATAGAAGGACTGCACTCATTTGTGGAGTGTAGAATAGCATCAAATGAGGTTGACACCCAAGGATGGTAGATACAAGGGCCAGAGGGATTGCCCCATAGCTGGAAGACTGCTTCATGAGCGGAGGGGAGAAGGCAGATGGAATAGAAAAGGGATTACTAGAAAATTATGGCTGGAGGAACCAGTTGGGATGGGAGATGCATGCCGAAAGTAGATAATGAACCAAACATGATGACCTCTCAGTGTCTGTGTTGCAAGCTATAATGCCCAGAAGTAGAAAGTATGGGGAATATTGTCTGCCTTAGAGGCAGGGGGAAGGTGGGAAAGGGGTGTATACCTGGGATATTGGTGGTGGGGAATGTGCACTGGTGGAGGGATGGGTGTTTGATCATTGTGAGATTGTAACCCAAGCATGAAAGCTTGTAACTATCTCACAGTGATTCAATAAAATAAAAAATATATAGATACAATTAAATATTTTTCTTTTTTCTTCATTTTAGCACAGTGTTATCCTATAACTATTATTTTATTGATGTGGTACTTTTGAGACATTAGGCAATGCTCAGGGCTTATTCCTCGCTCTGCACTTGGGAATTACTCCTAGAAGTGTTTGGGGGATAATATGGGATGCTAGAGATCAAATCTGAGTGCTGTGTGCAAGGCAAACACCATATCTGCTATCTTATCATTCTGTCCCCAGCACCCATCACTATTTGTTGAAGAGATGTTCTTTGCTTCATTTCATGGGAGTTTCTGAAAGATTTATCTTTGTCTGCACTTTTGATTCTGTTCCATTGATCTTAGAATCTATCAGTGTTTCAGTATCATGCCATTTTGTTCACTATAATTTAATAGTATAATTTAAAGTTAGGAAATGCAACACCTTCCATCTTTTTTGTTTGTGATTCCAGATAAATTTTAGTAGAGTTTGTGCTAAGTCTTTGAGGAATGTCATTAGGATTTTGATGAAGACAGCCACTTTAAATCTTCATAATGCTTTGGGTAGAATGATCATTTTGAGAATGTTAATTCTTGCAACCCATTAATAGAAACTATTTTTACATTTCTGAGTATGCTTTTTATTTCATCCAATGATAATATAATACGCCATGGGTAGCTTGCCAGGCTCTGTGTGTGGGTGGGATACTCTCGATAGCTTGCCAGGCTTTCCGAAAGGGATGGAGGATCAAAACTGCATCGGCTGCATGCGAGGCAAATGCCCTACTCACTGTGCTATTGTGTCAAACAGTATTTTGAGGATTTGTGCCATACCTGGTGTGTACTTGGGGACTATTTCACATTCTGTCTTTGAGGTTGCCCCATTGGTGGTCAAGGGGGCCTTGTGGTGCTGGGATTCAATCAAGGAGAGTCACAAAGCAACACATTTTAGAGGTCCCTATTGTAAGTCACCTTGCTGGGCATCAGCAGTTGTTTGTTGGATCACCAGAGTCTTTCAGCTGCTGTTCTTGATAACTGATTATTCTTCCACCCTTACCAAGATTATTTAATAAACATCCACATAGGGGTATAGTGGATGAAGGAAATGACTGAGAGATCACTGAGTAGAGAAGAAATAAGGTAATAAACACAATGAGGTATCCCCTGAGGGAAAATGAAATGCTTTAAGTTATTCTCATCACTTGGCATGACCTGACAAGTCCTGAGCTTTGAGATGACACCTGTTACATAGGAAAGAAATTTCAGGTTGTAGTTCTGGTATTTTACTTCTAAATAAAATATTTATTGTGTCTATTTTAATTCCTTTGTCTCATTTTGACTTGTAAAAGCGTTTTCATTCAAAACGTTAATTAATAAAGCAGATGAATGAATCATTGTACTCTAAATAGAATGAGGCAGTGTGGCTAATAGGCTAAGTGTTTTGCATTTTATGATCCACCTAACTGCTCTCACCTATATCCTAGTATTCTGGAGAGTAAATTGTCAATATGTCATCAAATGGAAATACAAGCTCTCCTTTGGACATAAACACACACCTAGTATGACAGACATGGGATGGACTTTAAAATCCACAACTTTTATTTTCTGGCTGAAACACAGATCAAATAACAGAGAAGTACAAAAGTTCTTGGTTGTTCCAGGAATATTCTCCAGTCAGGTAAGTTGTTAGGTAGGCTAGTAATTTAGTCCATGTCCTGTGACTCTTACGTAGGCTTTTCTAGAAGCAGAATCCAAGACAGAGATTTATTTGCATATTGAGGGAGTATACTAGAGAAAAAGAAATAAGAGAAACACAGAGGGGCAGAGATAGGTGATAAGCAAAGATATGATCCAGTTATTATCGCTTGATCCAGGCAGAAACACAGATTGAAAAAGTACATGTCAGAAAGTCTATTTAAGGAACCTATTTTTGTATTCCTATATCAGTCAATCGCTAGCTATGGACTGCCTTTAGTCGAGGGTATAATTTTCTGGATTTGGTGGGTTTTTCTAGTTAATGGTAGTTGACTAGAAAAGGCAGTGTGATGGGTAAAGGATGAACAACCAGTACACACAATAACTAAGAGATGTGTGCTCCAGTCAGGCACAGGGCACGTGAACTGGGAACCCATAATATTCATTACTTGCTTCAATAACTATATTTGGGGAGCACACCCAGTGGTACTCAGGTTTTACTCCTGGCTCTGCACTGTGGACTCACTTCTGGTGGTGCTTGGGATACCAGGGATCAAAACCAGTTGGCTGCATACAAAGCAAGCACTTGATCTGCTATATTAGCTCTCCTGCCTAGCTACGGCCCCCTAAATTATTCTTACACCCATGCTTACATGATTTCAGATTCCAGTGTTTCATGTATCTATGCCCCATGCATTTATATCTAATTTCATGGTTCACTAATCTGAAAATCAAGTACCAGTTGTCTTGGCTTTAAATTCACACACATGCACACACATAGGTAAAGACCTATATAACTGTATCACTGTCATCCCATTGTTCATCGATGTGCTCGATCAGGCATCAGTAACGTTTCCATTCGTCCTAGCCCTGAGATTTTAGCAACCTCTCTTTACTCATCCTTCCCAACAGTGCCGCATTGGAGGCTCTTTCAGGGTCAGGGGAATGAGACCCATCATTGTCACTGTTTTTGGCATATCAAATATGCCACAAAGAGCCTGTCAGGCTCTGCTGTGCTGGCAGGATACTCTCAGTAGCTTGCCATGTTCTCTGAGAGAGAGAACCAGACAAGAAGAGGTCGCAAAGACCTATATATAGAGGGACTCTGCGCCAGGCTGTTTTCACTTGGGGCAAACGAGAGGGTGCGGGTGAGAACCCTTCTAGCCCCAAAGGACCCAGCCCTGGCAGCTGATCTCCACTACCCAACTGCTGCTATTTTCCAGGCTGCTTTCTGGACGCTCTGGCCAAGCCACACGCATGAAGTCCCACGGAACCCAGATAATGTGGATCTTTGTGACCTTGGACTATGGACTCAATGGGACCCGACCCAGAAGCAGAGATCCTCTGCCTGCTATTCCACCAATCTCTGGTGACTCAGGGATCACACCCATAAGCCACACCTTGCCACACCCTGCTGGCACCATATAATCTCATCGACCCACCCTATTGATCTCAATGGCTTCTTCTCCCAGTATAAAATGAGGCCCCCATAGCCATGCCACCTGATTTCGAGCTAGGCTGTTTTCACTTGGGGTTTCCCAGAGTGGGGGCAGGTGAGAACCCTCCCCTCCACCAAGGGACCCAGCCCCGGCAGCTGACCTCCAACCACCGCCATGCTCCAGACCACTTTCCGGCCACTTTCCAGGCCAACACATTGTAAGACACTTCCTACCCATTTTCCATAAATACCACACCATATTTGGTGGAGTTCAGACAGTAGGCAACAAAATCATAGAGAGTAATATATACATATATTACTCTCTATGATATATATATATATCTCTTTCAAAAAACCCGGCAAGCTACCGCAAGTATCCTGCTTGCAAGCTACCCATAGCTGTGGCATATTCCATATGCCAAAAACAGTAATGATAGGTCTCATTACCCCAATGAAAGAGCCTCCAATCGTTGGGAAAGATGAGTAAGGAGAGTCTGCTAAAATCTCAGGGCTGGGAGGAATAGAGACATTACTGGTGCCCGCTCGAGTAAATTGACAAACAATGGGATGGCAGTGATACAGTGATATATCTATATATACATATCTATATATACATATAGATATATCACTGTATACACACACACACACACACACACACACACACACACACATATATATATATATGCTACTACTAACAAGTGGCCTTTTGTGAACCTAGAAAGTGAACCCAAATGATTCTCAAAATGTAGGTACCAAGGTATGTGACCAGTGGAGTTAGAAGAGAATTGGGGTATGGTTCCTCTTCTGTGGTATGGACAATTTCTTCGTCCTACTGTGTGAATGGGGAACTTAGCTGGTTTTCTTAAGGATTGACCTTAACAAGCACCTACACTGTCTGCTTCTTGGTGATGCTGGCCTGAGCACAGAAAGGAAGAAAACCTGGTGCTGTTAGGGAAAGTTGTGGTCATGGGAGAGGATGTCTTGGGATGAAGTCAGGGATGAAGTCAGTTCTGTTCCCTTGGCATGTGCAGTAACTGGAACCACATCTGCTCCCATCAGTCTGTGGCAGCCCTCTCTGCTTATTTAGTTTCTGCTTCCTTTGATTGTTACTTCTGTCTTTCCATTTCTTTTATTTACCTCCTTTTTCTTCTTCCAGAAAGAAGACAGTATGACAATGATTCAACCCACCGTGTAATTCATTCTCTAGACAGTGACTTCCAGATGGAGAGGGACCATCTAAATTGCCTCGCATCTGCCAAATACAGATGCTCTTGGAGTAAGTTGTGTTTAGTCAGCGGACCAACTGGCTTAGAGAAGAAGCATTCAGCAGACTTCACCAGAAAAAAAAAAAAAAGAAAAACCCTAGTGAATGGGTGACTGGCTTCGGAAATCAGACAGCTGGATTTCAGTGCAGATCCTGCCATTTATTAGTTATGTGGTCTTGAGCAAGTGGACTAACCTCTATGTGTCTTCAGTTTCCTGGAAGTTTTCCATAAGACTTGAATATTCAGATATAATGAGCACATGTTGTCCAAAACAAAAATGACATAATAATCAGCACCATGATAAAAAAAATCTAGTCATGTTATTAAAATTAAAAAGTAAGGAAAGACTTCATGAGTGTCTAGACAGAAAAGCAATCATTAATTTTGAGAAATATCAGATTGTCCTAAAAAAATATCTATACAGAACATATTTAATGCCAGGAAATTTTAGAACAAACTCCACAAAAATTGAATAAGGAGAAAAATGTGAGCTGAAAAGTATAGGCCAGGCAAAATTGTATTTAAAGCATAAAATCCAACATAGGAACATATAAAGAAAATCCAATGATTCATACATTTGCTCACTTAAGAGCTATTCCTGGGGCCAGATAGATAGTACAGTGGGTAAGGCACTTGCCTTGCATGCAACAATCCTGGATTTGATCTCCAGCATCCCCTGAGCACTGCCAGGAAGTGATTCCTGAGCATAGAACCAAAAGTAGCTCCCAAGCACTGCCATGTGTGGTCCCAAAACAAACAAACAAAACAAAAAGAGCCACCCTTGGGGAAAAAAGACTAGAAGTTCATACATCCAGTCCAAAAATCCAGAAATGATGTAGCTAAAATAAAAGTTTCTTATTTTGTTGATGACAATGAACATTGGGACTATTTATTTATTTTTTTTTCAGTTTTTAAATTTTTTAAAATTTTTTTAATTTAATAGTTTATTTTTAATTAGTGAGTCAACGTGAGGGTACAGTTACAGATTTATACATTTTTGTGCTCATGTTTCTCCCTTACAAAGTTTGATAACCCATCCCTTCACCAGTGCCCATTCTCCACCACCAGTAAACCCAACATCCCTCCCCCCCCTCCCCAGTCCTATCTCCCCCCACCCCCACACTGCCACTATGGCAGGGTATTCCCTTTTGTTCTCTGTTTCTGATTAGGTGTTGTGGTTTGCAATAAAGGTGTTGAGTGGCCATTGTGTTCAGTCTCTAGTCTATATTCGGCCCGCATCATCTTTCCCCCACATGACCTCCAATCACATTTTACTTGGTGTTCCCTCTCTGAGTTGCCCAGAATGAGAGACCAGCCTCCAAGCCATGGAGACAACCTCCTGGTACTTATTTCTACTATTCTTAGGTGTTAGTCTTATAGTCTATTATTCTATATTCCACAGATGAGTACAATCTTCCTATGTCTGTCTCTCTCTTTCTGACTCATTTCACTTAGCATAATACTTTCCATACTGATCCACTTATATGCAAACATCATGACCTCATTCTTTCTAACAGCTGCATAGTATTCCATTGTATAGATGTACCAGAGTGTCTTCAACCAGTCATCTGTTCTAGGGGCACTCGGGTTTTTTCCAGATTCTGGCTATTGTAAACAGTGCTGCGATGAACATATAAGTGCAGATGTCATTTCGACTATACTTTTTGGCTTTTCTGGGATATATTCCCAGCAGTGGTATTGCTGGGTCAAATGGGAGCTCAACCTCTAGTTTTTTGAGAATCGTCCATATTGTTTTCCAAAAGGTCTGAACTAGCAGACATTACATTGGGACTATTTAAATATAAAAAATTAAACTGAAAACTACTAATATTACTATTATGAACTAGAATGTTAGTGTCATAGAGCACAAACATGAAAAATATACATAACAAAATTTAGAATGAACTATCCACATTTTCCATAATCAATTGGTAGATACTATCTAGCAAGTTTGTTCACATTGTATCCTTTGTACCGATGATTTAAGAACTGATCTCCATTGTGTGAAGAAATGTTCTTTTTTAAAGTTAAATGATTTAACTTAATATCTACCGTTTTAAAATTACAAGTAAAGTATAGTTAAATTGAAAAATTGTCAAATATTTTCTATCTGTATTATTTGATGTATAGGACCCTTCCTTCCTTCCTTCCTTCCTTCCTTCCTTCCTTCCTTCCTTCCTTCCTTCCTTCCTTCCTTCCTTCCTTCTTCCTTCCTTCCTTCCTTCCTCCTCCCTCCCATCCCTTCCCATCCTCCCTCCCTCCCTCCCTCCCTCCCTCCTCCCTTTCTCCCTCCCTTCCTTCCTTGCTTTCTTCCTCCCTTCCTTCCTTCCTTCCTTCCTTCCTTCCTTCCTTCCTTCCTTCCTTCTTCCTTCCTTCCTCCTTCCTTCTTCCTTCCTTCCTTCTTTCCTTCCTTCCTTCCTTCCTCCCTCCCATCCTCCCTCCCTCCCTCCCTCCCTCCCTTCCTCCCTCCCTCCCTTCCTCCCTCCCTCCCTCCCTCCCTCCCTCCCTCCCTCCCTTCCTTCCTTCCTTCCTTCCTTCCTTCCTCCCTCCCTCCCTCCCTCCCTCCCTCCCTCCCTCCCTCCCTCCCTCCCTCCCTTCCTTCCTTCCTTCCTTCCTTCCTTCCTTCCTTCCTTCCTTCCTTCCTTCCTTCCTTCCTTCCTTCCTTCCTCCCTTCCTTCCTTCCTTCCTTCCTCCCTCCCTCCCTCCCTCCCTCCCTCCCTCTCTTCCTCCTTCCTTCCTTCCTTCCTTCCTTCTTCCTTCCTTCCTTCCTTCCTTCCTTCCTTCCTTCCTTCCTTCCTTCCTTCCTTCCTTCCTTCTTTCCCAACCCCCCCATCTCAGGAAACTGAGACTTGTCAACAGTTTGTGACTCAGGATCATCATCTTGCCCGCAGGTCAGGATTACCCTCTCCCTTAAAGTGGAAGAGGGAGGGGGAAGGCTGCTAGCCATCCTGGCTTGGCTCTGTCCTGGGCCCAGGAAACTGAGGCCTGTGTAATGCAGTAGAAGGTCAGGGGCCCAGCTTGTCCTCAGGATTGCAGTCTTGCCCTCCTGGTCAGGATTAACCCTGGCCCATGAAGCACTCGGCCACTATGTGGTCATGCATTACTTCACTTCTCCAGCTGAAGAGTGCTTGTGCTCAGATCCAGGAGGCCCAGAGGGTACCAGCTAAAATAAATCCAAATAAAAACATTCAAAGACACATCCTAATCCGAATGACAAAAACCTTAGATAGAGATAGAATACTGAAAGTAGCAAGACAAAAGAAGGAAATTGTATACAAAGGAGAGTCCTTAAAATTTACAGCATATTTTTCAAAGGAAGGGCCCTGAGACCAAAGACAATGGTGGAATATAGTCAAAAGAAAAGAAAAAAAGAAAAAAAAAACTCTACTATACAGCTGTTAGAAAAAAGTCATGAGACACACTTATACATGGACCATGGAGAGTATCAGGCTGAGTAAAATTAATTGGGAGGAGGACAGACATAGAATGACTGCACTCATTTTGTGGGATTATAGAAAGAAAAAACACCATACTACGAGACTAACACCCAAAGAAAGTAGAAACTAGGATCAGGACAAAATAATCCTCCAGGGCTGTGGGAGAGAGGGCATTTGGGATAGAGAAGGGACCTTTATGACAGTGATGTTTGGAAGGAATTTGCTCTGCATGGGAGATGTTTGCTGAATGTAGATAAATAACCAAACATGATGGCTTCTAAGTATCTGTATTGTGCAGACCCTAATGTTCAAAAGAAAAGAGAGAGAGAGAGAGCGAAGAGAGAGAAAAAGAGAGACAGAGACAGGAGACAGAGAGAGAGACAGACAGAGAGAGAGGGAGAGGAGAGGGAGGAGTGAGAGAGGAGAGAGGAGGAGAGAGAGAGAGAGAGAGGAGAGAGAGAGAGAGAGGAGAGAGAGAGAGAGAGAGAGAGAGAGAGGAAAAGTGCTGTGCCTGCCATAGTGGCAAACTGGGTGGGGGCAGTGGCAGGGTGGAAACTGGGGCTATTGATGGTGGGAAATGTACACTGGTAAAGGAATGGGTGTTGGAACATTGTATGACTGAAACCGAATTGTGAAATCTTTGCAATTGTATCTCACAGCAATTCAATTAAAATGGTTTTTTTAAAGGGAAAAGATAAGGGGAAAGTCTGGTCTGCATCCTTCTGGCACAATCCTATAACCTAGAATAAATGCATGTTAAATCTTAAAAAAAAAAATAAAGAAAAGAAAAAAAAACTCAATGAAGTGAATGCCTCACCAAGAATCCTTTACCCAGCCAGACTCATTCAGATTTTAAGGAAAAATACACAACTTCACAGATAAACAACTAAGGAACTTCATAAACACAAAACCATTTTACAAGAACTAAAGGAGATACTTTAAGACAGATGAGTCCCACAAACACCAACTTCTTGCAGAAAGATGGCACAAAACTCCATGACAATAACCTGTCTCAATGTCAATGGCACAAACGCACCAATTAAGAGACACAGAGTGGCAGGATGGATTAGAAAATTGAACCCAACATTCTGCTGCCTGTAAGAAAAATATTTGAATAATCAGCGCAAACACAAACTCAAAGCCAAAGGTTGGAAGACAGTTCTTCAAACAAATAACCTCCTCAAAAAGCCTGGGCTGGCCATATTAGTGTCAGGATACAAAAACTTCAGGATAAAAAGGGTTATGAGAGACAGAGGAGGTAATTTCTTATTGATCAGGAGATAAGTGCATCAGGAAGAATTCACACTGCTTAACATTTATTCACTGGCAAAATAATTAAAACAACTGATAGTAGATTTGAAGAAAGATATTGAAGTAACACAACAGTAGTTGGAGACTTCAACACCACTGTCACTTCTTGACAGATCAAGATTGGTAAGGAAATATTTTCTTTGGAGAAATAAATGGAAGAGAGGGGTTTAGTATATAAATATAAATGTATATATTTATATATAAAGATTGACCACATGCTGGAACACAAAACCTACCTCCATAAAGTCAAGAACATAGAATTCATATCAACTATCTTCTCAGACCATGATCCACTGAAAGTAGAAGTTAATCATAAACAGAAATGGAGAAACAACTCAAACACCTGGAAATTAAATGGTTTGTTACTGAACAACCAGTGGTTCAGAAAGGAAGTTAAAGAGGAAATTAGAATATTCCTGGAAACAACTGAGAATGAGGCCACGAGCTACCAGAACGTGTGGGATACAGCAAAAGCAGTGTGAGGGGGGAAGTTTATAGCTATACAAGCATTCATTAGGAAGAAAGAAAGGGCCCACAAAAATAACTTGACTGCACAAGTTAAAAAACTGGAAACTGTCTAAGAAAAGGAGCCCAAAGCAGGCAAGAGGAAAGAAATAATAAAACTTAGAGCAGAAATTAATGAACTGGTACCCCAAAACATCAGTTCAAATATCAATAAAACTGAGAGATTTTTTTTTAATAAACAAGATTGGTAAACCACTCGCAAGACTCACAAAGAAAGAGGGAGAGAGAACACTAATAAATTGAATCAGAAATGAAATAGAGGACATCACAACAGACACCACAGAAATCTTAAAGATCATCCAAGACTACTTTGAGAATCTATGCCATGGAACAAGAGAACTTAGAAGAAATTGATAAATTCTTGGACTCCTGTGACCTCTCAAAGTCGAACTAAGTATATGTGGAATAGCTGAAGATACCTATCATCAAAAAGAAATTAAAATGATAATCAAAAGTCTTTTCAAAAACAAAAGTCCAGGCCCAGATGGATTCACTAGTGAATTCTTTCAAACCTTTAAAGAAGACCCACTGTCAATCTTTTTCAGGTTCTTCTAAGAAATTGAAGAAATAGAAGCACTCAAAAAACAACAGTTTCTATGAAGCAAACATGACCCTGATACCAAAAGCGGATAAAGACACCACAAAAAAAAGAATTAGAGAGCTGATATCCTTGATAAACACAGATATAAAGATTCTCAGCAAAACACTAATAAAAAGAATCCAATAAATCATCAACAATATCACACACTATGACCAAGGATGGTTTAACATACACAAATAAATCAACATAGTACACCACATCAATAAAAGAAAAATAGTACATCACATCAACAAAAGAAAATATATAAATAGATGCAGAGAAAGCATTTAACAAGATCCAGCACCCATTCTTGGTTAAAAAAAAAAACCCTCTTAAGAAATTGGAACTGAAAGAACTTTTCTCACTATAGTCAAAACCATTTATCAAAAGCATAATTGAAACATGGAGTAAAAGTTAAAAACCTTATATAAAGATCAGGCATAATACAAGTTTGCTCACTTCTCTTTGATACAGTATTGGAAGCACTTGTCATAGCAATTCAGCAGTAAAAGATATCAAGGTCATCAGATAGGAAAAGAAGAAGTCAAGGTCTCACTATTTGTGGGTGATATGATATTATGTTTAAGAAATCTTAAGAACTCTGCAAAATGCTCCTAGGAAAAGTGGCAGCCTATGAAATTAATATGTAAAAGTTCAGAGCTTTCAGTAACAATTAAAACAGCATGGTACTGGAACAGAGGCAGAGCCGTAGACCAATGGAACAGGGTGGAATATCCTTACACACAACCCCAAATGTATGATCATCTAATCTTTGATAAGGGAGCAAGAGATGTGAAGTGGAGCAAGGAAAGCCTCTTTAACAAATGGTGCTGGCACAACTGGACAACCACGTGCAAAAAAATGGGCGTAGACCTTGACCTGACACCATGCACAAAAGTCAGATCAAAATGGATTAAAGACCTCAACATTAGACCACAAGCCATAAGGTATATTGAAGACAAGGTCGGCAAAACCCTCCACGATATTGAAGATAAAGGTATCTTCAAAGGTGACACAGAACTAAGCAATCTAGTAAAAACAGAGATCAACAAATGGGACTACATTAAACTAAAAAGCTTCTGCACTGCAAAAGATACAGTGACCAGAATGCAAAGACTATTCACAGAATGGGAAAGGATATTTACACAATACCCATCAGATAAGGGGTTGATATCAATGGTATATAAAGCACTGGTTGAACTCTACAAGAAGAAAACATCCAACCCCATCAAAAAATGGGGCGAAGAAATGAACAGAAACTTTACCAAGGAAGAAATACGAATGGCCAAAAGGCACATGAAAAAGTGCTCTACATCACTAATCATCAGAGAGATGCAGATCAAAACAACCACAATATACCACCTCACATCACAGAGACTAGCGCACATCCAAAAGAACAAAAGCAACCGCTGTTGGAGAGGATGTGGGTAGAAAGGGACCCTTCTACACTGCTGGTGGGAATGCCGACTGGTTCAGCCCTTCTGGAAAACAATATGGATGATTCTCAAAAAAATTAGAAATTGAGCTCCCATTTGACCCAGCAATACCACTGCTGGGAATATATCCCAGAGAGGCAAAAAAGTATAATCGAAATGGCATCTGCACATGTATGTTCATCGCAGCACTGTTTACAATAGCCAGAATCTGGAAAAAACCCGAATGCCCTAGAACGGATGACTTGTTGAGGAAACTTTGGTACATCTATACAATGGAATACTATGCAGCTGTTAGAAAAAAGGAGGTCACAAATTTTTTATTTAAGTGGATCGGCATGAAAAGTTTCATGCTAAGTGAAATGAGTCAGAAAGAGAGAGACAGACATAGAAAGATTGCACTCATCTATGGCATATAGAATAACAAAGTGGGAGACTAACACCCAAGAATTGTAGAAACAACTACCAGGAGGTTGACTCCATGGCTTGGAGGCTGGCCTCACATTCTGGGGAAAGGGCAACTCAGAGAAGGGATCACCAACTATAATGTAGTCGAAGGCCATGTGGGAGAAGGGAGTTGCAGGCTGAATGAGGGCTAGAGACTGAGCACAGTGGCCACTCAACACCTTTATTGCAAACCACAACAGCTAATTAGAGGGAGAGAACAGAAGGGAATGCCCTGCCACAGTGACAGGGTGGGGTGGGGGGAGATGGGATTGGGGAGAATGGGAGGGATGCTGGGTTTACTGGTGGTGGAGTATGGGCACTGGTGAAGGGATGGGTTCCCGAACTTTGTATGAGGGAAGCATAAGCACAAATGTGTATAAATCCATAACTGTACCCTCATGGTGATTCATTAATTAAAAATAAATAAATTTATTATAAAAAAAGTTCAGAGCTTTCCTATAAACAAATAATGAAAGAGAAGAAAAGATATTTTTTAAAAATCCCATTCATAATTTTAGTTCAAAAAAATCAAGTACCTTAGAATCAGCTTAATTAAAGAGGTGAAAGACCTGTACAAAAATAACTACAAAACACTGCTTCAAGAAATAAAAGAAGATATGAGAAAATGGAAAGATATTCCCTGCTAATCACTGGGAATATCATTAAAATGGTAATATTCTTCAAAGCACTGTACAGACTTAATGCAGTCCCTATAAGGATGCCCATATCAATTTTCAAAGAAATAGATCAAACCCTACTGAAATTCATAAGGAATAATAAAACCTAAAAAAAAAAAGATTGGAAGCATCACTTTCTCCAACTTCAAACTGTACTACTAAGTGGCAGAAATTAAAACAGCTTGGTATTGGAATCAAGACAAACCCTCAGATCAATAGAATAGTGTTTAAAACCCTGAAGAAAACTCTCAGGTGTATAATCATTTAATCTTCAATCAAGAAGAAAAAATATGAAGTTGAACACGGAAAACAAATCAAATGTTAGGAAAAGTGGTCAGCTACATGCAAAAAAAAAAATTCAGACCTCTTTCCTCTTTCTAATTCCATGCACAATAGTCAAACCAAAACAGACTAAACACTTCGATATCAGACCTGAATCCATAAAGTACATAGAGGAAACCATAGGCAGAACTCCCCATGATTTTGAAGATAAGGCATGTAGAAGGATAAAACATTACTAACCAAGCAAGGGGAGGCAAATACAAACAAATGAGACTACATTAAATTAAGAAGCTTTTGGACATCAAAGGAAATAATGACCAGAACACAGAGACAGTCCATGAGTAGGAAAAATTATTTCCCCAACACTCATCTGATAAGGGGTTAATATCCAAGATATATAAGACACTCATAGAACTTTACAAGAATAAAAAAGGCAGATCCATGAAAAAGTGGGGAGATGAACAAAAACTACCTCAAAGAAATACAAATGGCCAAAAGTTACATGAGAAAAAATGCTCTATATCACTAATCATCAGGGAGATGCAAATCAGAACAATGAGATATCATCTCATACTGCAGAGACTGGCACAAATCAACGTTGGCATGGGTGGGGAAAAGAAAGAGACTCTTATTTATTGCTAGTGGGAATGTTGATTATTTTAGCATTTCTGGAAAACAATATGTATAATTCTTAAAAAACTAGAAATTAAGCTTCCGTAGGACCCAACAATACCCCTCCTGGGAATATACCCTAGTGGCCCCAAACCAAGGCAGAAATGCTATCTGAACTCCCGTATTCATTGCAGCACTATTCACAACAGTCAAAATCTGCAAACATCCCAAGTGCCCAAGAACAGAAGAGTGAATAAAGAAACTCTGGTACATTTATGCACTGAACACTACACAGCTGTTAGGAAAAATGAAGTCACAAAATTTGCTTATATGTGGGTGGAAATGGAGAGTATCATGCTGAGTGAAATGAGCCAGAGGGAGAGGGACAAACTTAGAATGATTGTATTCATTTGTGGATATTTAAAAAAAATAGTATGTTAATAATACCCAATGACAATAGAAAGAAGTGTCAGGAGGACAGGTGTGTGGCAGGAAACTTACCAAAATGGGGAGGGGAAACACAGAGAAGAGACCACTACAGCAATGGTAGTTGGAAACGAACACTCAGGATGACAAGAACTTAGTGCTGAAAGGAGTTAAACTGATATGCATGACACTGTTTCAGTAACAGTATTGTGAACCCCACTGCATAAAATGAGAGAGAGAGAGAGAGAGACAGAGAGAGGGAGAGAAAGAGAAGGAGAAGAGGACTTTGCCTCCAGTTTCTGACAGTGATAGTGATTGGCCTGGATATTAAGAAACTGGAGGCAAAGTCCTCTTCTCTCTCTTTCTCCCCCTTTCTCTGGATATTGTGGGACTGGAGCGGTATCCAGGTCAATAGCACCATTAAAATTTTCTAAGACAGAGACCTAACAGAAGAAATGCAAAGACAAATAGCCATGGATGCATTGAGACTAAGAATCAACGCGAACTGTAATGAATGACCAGAGACACATTCTGGGTAGAGAGATGATTCCCTCCAGTCTGACCTTTTTTTTTTGCCTTCTCAAATGTAACAAGATCTTCTAGAGAAGCCAGAGATATAGATTTGTAAGTGAAATTTTCTAACTTTAAATGCTTTCCAGCAAATTCAGATTTCATGGAGATGCTGGGAAGACCATGCAGGCTGCATTTGGTCTGAGCTAAGGGCTGCCATTGTTTGCCCTCTGCTACAGCCTATGAAAGTTGTACATTTGTGCTGCAGAGAGAATTATTACAGGGCGCACTAGCTCATTACCAATAGATGTGGCTTGTGACTGGGTGCTTTAAATTATGTGGCCCTAGAGAAGGGTAATTCATTTTTCCACTTCCTACTAACACATTGAAACTTTTCTTTCAAAAATGGAGAAATAATCTGCAAGTAACAAATCCATCTCTTGAATTGATCCCACCCCTACATAGTGCAATCAATGGCGTCTTTCCTTTTTGATTCTTTCCCAAGAGATAAGAACACTAACCTTAAAACGTGGGTGGCATAGATTTAAACATTGGCAGTTTGGCTTCTACTGACCCTACTTCTACCACCTACGATACAGCTTCTACAGTTACTGTGATTTATTGTAAGCATTCGCTTTCATTAAAAAAAAAAATTATTGGACATAGTGAGCAAGGCGTCAGCATACAAGACAACATACATTTTCCAAGATCTTACAATCTTATTACAAGATAAAGCCCAGGACGCCTCCTGCTTAACGATGTTCTTTAAGATGGCCCAAAATGCTAACAGCAACTTGATTAATAATCCCATCTGTTTCACTACTTGAATTTGTTTCCAGGGAAAATGTGCCTTTGATCACTAGGTGCTGACGAGGGTATAACCTGGCCCGAGGTGTTTCCCTGGAGTGAAATATGCAGCACTTCTCAACTCCCAATTCCATTTAATTTATTGTTTGTTTTTGCTCAAGAAGAGGCTGTTTTTACAGCTGAACAGATTTGGAAGCTGGTTTGGGGTGTTTCATTTCCTTACATGAAGAGTTATAATGCAGGGGATGGTAACCAGCTGTTTCCACCTCCACTAAAGATGGAGCAAACAAAAATGAGCCTCTCTTGCAGCAAAAGGGATTTAGGTAGGTTGTGAGAAAGAACTTCCTGAGAGAGTTTCCAAGAGAGACTGGGATTCACCCTGGAGGGTTCTTCAAAGGAGTCCTCTGTTGTTTCTCCCTGGGATGAATTCTATGAGGTCAAGATTAACAGCATGAGACTCAGCTGAGCAGTATGGTCCTGTGCCTTCCTATACCATACCTCTATAAATGATAACTATTAGCCAGAGCTGTTCCTTGAATAGCTGAGTGACTGGGAATAAGAATATTTTGTGTTGCTCATTTTTAATCATGGACAACTTGTTCATCTGTTTACATCTAATTTTCAAGCTTCAAGCAAATGCCCTGGCAGTGATGAGTTAGAGACAGCTCATGGTAACTCCTGAGTCAATTTTTTGAATGTTTACAATTTTCTTTTTGTGTGTGTGAGTGTGAGTTGCTAAATACATCTGTCATTAAAATAAAATTACATAAACACAAATGTATTTAAAACAAAGGCGTTTCTTTTCAGGACAAACGCCAATATTTTCTTGTTTGCAAGTTGTGTTTTCATCATTATAATTTATTAAAATCTTCACTGTATCACTGTCATCCCATTGTTCATCGATTTACTCGAGTGGGCACCAGTAACGTCTCTAGTATACTGAGCCTTGAGATTTTAGCAGCCTCTCCTTACTTGTCTTTCCCAACAATTGGAGGCTCTTTCAGGATCAGGGGAATGAGACCTACTGTTACTGTTTTTGGCACATCGAATACAACATGGGTAGCTTGCCAGGTTCTGCTGTTTGATATTCTCGGTAGCTTGACCGGTTCCCCGAGAGGTATGTATATATCTGTTACTGTATTTTGGATATAAGTACGCCACGGGGAGCTGGCCAGACTCTCCCGAGTGGGCAATAGATTCTCAGTAGCTTGTCAGGTTCCGCCAGAGGGAGAACTAGGCTATTAGATATAGCACAACATTGCGCTGCACAGCTTGGTTTTATTGGATGTTGGCCGTTGATGGGAATACACGGTGCTGGGAAAAGTCTCTGGGTGTGACTGTCTTGCTACTGGAAAATGGGGGATCTGAGTGGAAGAGGCTCAGTCCCGATCCGAGCAGCCTTGGAGATGTTGGCCCCGGGTCCTGCACACCTAGATTCCTCTGCCAGCTCCTCCATGCGTGAGGCTCGTTCGAACGTGTGGAGAGTAGCCCTGAGCACTTAAATATTTAAAAATTAAAAATTTTAAATTAAAAATATTTTAAAACAAAAAATAAAACAAAGGTATATAGTACATAGAACTAAGAACTTCCTAATTGTTTTGCTTTACATTTCTTTTGAGGTTATTTTTGTCAATTGTATCTCTATGGTCAAAAATCATTTGTTATTATAGCTGTATTACTGTACATTTCTTCCCAACTCCACATTAAGTAACATTGCACTTGTAGTTTGAAATAGGAGTATTTCTCAAAGCGGTAACAATTAAAACAGCATGGTACTGGAACAAAGGCAGAGCCGAAGACCAATGGAACAGAGTGGAATACCCCAACACACAACCCCAAATTTATGATCATTTAATCTTTGATAAGGGGACAAGAAAAGTGAAGTGGAGTAAGGAAAGCCTCTTCAACAAATGGTGCTGGCATAACTGGATGCATGCAAACCACATGCAAAAGAAAGGGCTTAGACCTCGACTTACACCATGCACAAAAATCAGATCAAAATGGGTTAAAGACCTCAACATCAGACCACAATCCATAAGGTACATCGAAGACAAGGTCGGCAAAACCCTCCACGATATTGAAGATAAAGGTATCTTTAAAGATGACATGGAACTAAGCAATCAAGTAAAAACAGAGATAAACAAATGGGACTACATTAAACTAAGAAGTTTCTGCACTGCAAAAGACATAGGGACAAGAATACAAAGGCAATCTACAGAGTGGGAAAGGATATTCACCCAATACCCATCTGATAAAGGATTGATATCAAGGGTATACAAAGCACTAGTTGAACTCTACAAGAAGAAAACATCCAACCCCATCAGAAAATGGGCCGAAGAAATGAACAGAAACTTCTCCAAGAAAGAGATACGAATGGCTAAAAGGTACATGAAAAAATGCCTTGCATCACTAATCATCAGGGAGATGCAGATTAAAACAACTATGAGATACCACCTCACACCACAGAGAATGGCACACATCCAAAAGAACAAAAGCAACTGCTGTTGGAGAGGATGTGGAGAGAAAGGGACCCTTCTACACTGCTGGTGGGAATGCCGACTGGTCCAGCCCCTTTGGAAAACAATATGGACACTTCTTAAAAAATTAGAAATTGAGCTTCCATTTGATCCAGCAATACCACTTCTGGGAATATATCCTGGAGAGGCAAAAAAGTACAGTCGAAATGACATCTGCACTTATATGTTCATCGCGGCACTGTTTACAATAGCCAGAATCTGGAAAAACCCGAGTGCCCAAGAACAGATGACTGATTAAAGAAACTTTGGTACATCTATACAATTGAATACTATGCAGCTGTTAGAAAAGATGCAGTCATGAACTTTGCATATAAGTGGATCAACATGGAAAGTAAGATGCTAAGTGAAATGAGCCAGAAAGAGAGGGACAGACATAGAAAGATTGCACTCATCTGTGGAATATAAAATGGCAGAGTAGGGAACTAATACCCAAGAATAGTAGTTTATAATACCAGGAGGTTGGCTCCATGGCTTGGAAGCTAGCCTCACACGCTGGGGGAAAGTCATCCCAGATAGAGAAGGGAACACCAAGTAAAATGTGATTGGAAATCTCGAGCAGGGAGGGAGATGCACGCTGAAAATAGACTAGAGATTGTACACAATGGCCACTCAATACCCCTATTGCAAACCACAACACCCAAAAGGAGAGAGAGAGAGAACAAATTGGAATGCTCTGCCACAGAGGCGGAGTGGGGTGGGGGCGATGGAATAGGGGGGTGGGAGGAATACTGGGTTCATAAGTGGTGGAGAATGGGCACTGGTGGAGGGATGGGCTCTCGAACATTGCATGAGGGTAAAACAAGCACGAAAATTCGTGAATCTGTGACTGTACCCTCACTGTGACTCTCTAATTAAAAAATCAATAAATTATAAAAAATAAAAAAATAAAAAGAAATAGGAGTATTTCTTCCATGGAAAATGATAGATTCTATAAATCATATATTCCTCCAGATACATTTATCAGCACACCTACATAGAATAAAGTGAGAGAGAGAGACAGACAGAGCAAGACAGAGAGTTAAAGAGAAGAAAAAGGAAAAGAATTAAAGAAAGAAACGCTGCTGGACACTGTTACATTTTCTCAATATTCATCCCTTCTAAATATTGTATCAAATCATTTAGAACTTAGTGTATTATGCATAAAAACATTTGAAAAAGAAAATGCTCAGAATTTATTTTTTGGTTAAATTTCCACTCCATTTTTTTTTTGGTATTTCAGTAATACTGCATAGCACACACTTGCTTCAATGTTCACAAGAGTGCCAGAGGTTATGTACTTTGTTCTGTAGCTGGGGACCCCAAAAGCAGTGCTGCTGGGATTGCACTTGGCAAGTGTGCAGGAGCAGCGCAGCCTCCAGCTTATAAGGCAGCTGCTCTTCCACTGACCCAACCCCAGGCCTCTCAGATCTTCAATCCATCAAATGACTTACTTTTTCCTTTCAATATGCACAAGGAAAACTTGGACTTGGTGATAACAGTTACACATCTGAGCCTGCTCTACTTCATCACTCACCATCCCAGTCAATACTGTCCTATAGAAATACAATGTGGACGACATACAAAGTTTTTCATCAATTAATAGAAAGTCAGGGCAAAAGAAACAAAAGAATTAAGTTCATTGGCAAATTTTACTTAACCAAACTTGACAACAAAGTGTGTGACATCTAGTGCACAACTAGGTGGGTATGAGTACCAGAACTAAAGTGGATGGCCCCTGTGAGTATTCCGACTGAAATAGGTACAAGTATTGCAGTCAGGAGTTTGATTTTCTGTGAGTACAACAATCCTCAGGGGGTACAAGAACCATAACCAAAACATGGGGCCTCCAGCAAGCACCAGAGGGAACTATGTTCAACCTCTGGTCATTAACACAGCAAACAATGGAAAGATCTAAAAATATACAATATTTAAAATAAAAATCAGTTACCTACTAAGCATAGAGTCAATGCATGTTCATATTATTAGTCTGTTACAAAAGTAATGATGTTTTGAATAAAAAATACTAGTCTGTAAAAGTCGGGACTACTATTGTATAGTTTTAAAAAAATTATTTGTATAATCATTTGTATCACTGTCACTGTCATTGTCTTCCCATTGTTCATAGATTTGCTCGAGTGGGCACTAGTAGTGTCTCCAGTGTGAGACTTGTTACTGTTTTTGGCATATCAAATATGCCATGGGTAGTTTACCAGGCTCTGCTGAATGAATGTTTAGATGATAGTATTTCCTTTGTTTAAAGAGAATGTCATATTCTACTGTCACTAATATTAAAGTGGTAACTTCATATATATTTTACATTTTTGCTTACTTCTGACATGTGGAAATATCAATTTATTCACAATTTTATTTTTGTGATTTGAAATTCCAAAAACATTCAAAATTAACTGACACCTACTTTTCTCTTTCAATCTTCCACGTCCACCTGAGTCACTGACATTAATAAACAAAATATCCCTTCCATAGTGACAACTCTAGAAGACTTTTAGAAGAAAATTAGGAAAATCAGAATATATCAATTCAGTTTCATATGTCCAATAAATTTTATTCACCTTCAGTGAATATTTTTATCACTTCAGAACTTATTTGTATCCTCAGTAGAACTTTCAGACTGAGTTTTTATGTTCTGTGAGATACTGTACATTGATCATCACAAGTTTTGGCAAGTTTTAAAGGGGCAATAGTAAATGCAGCTATTTTGGAATTTCTTTAAGGGGGGGGTGGCATTTCTATCACCCAAAAAGGTGCAATAATTAAGATAACATGCCACTGTGGTAAAATTATGATGATACTGATATTTTATATTTTCAATAGGTATTTTAATAACTGGAATATTTCCTCTAATGTCTATTTCATGGCATACCAAGGAGTTACAGAAAACCACTTAAATCATTTGAATCAACTTTTAGATTCTCCCAACTCATTTTACACAGTTCAAAGTGCAGTCATTAGATACTTTTAAAAACGTGTGCAATGTAGTCATCCATTAAGGACCTTAAAGTGTCATTGGGTCAGACTAGAGTTGAAAGAGTTCAGTAAGAATACAGATTTAGGAAAAGCATTGATCAATGATGACAGAAAATAAATAGATGAAAATGGGTTCTAGTGTGGCTTGAGGATGGAAATATTTGATAACACAGAGAGTAGTTGCAGTTATGAAGGATGATAATACGGAAAAAAGGCCAAATGTTGGTAATAATTATAGTCATTTTTGGTTAAAAGCAATGACTTTTATGAGTTGAGATTTTTGAAGTGAGTTAATTAAAAAATATCATCTAAACTCTCCACTCTCTTACATCCAAATAGCACAGATATGTATCTATATAAATGAAAATCATTTTCATTTGCTATTTCTGCATGAACATTAGGAATATTGGATTTAATAAATATTATAAATTTAGGATAATCAATTTGGTTTTTTCTTTTATATCAATTGGCATATATCAATTTATCTGTCATTTTAATTTTATTGCATTGGTCTCAGCATAGAACAAAATTGTATTCTTTGTTCTTTTTTCATTATGAGATTCATATTCCTTATAAAATTGTAATATTATTGTTTCTAATATTAGTTATTTAAATGTTCTATAATCATAAACTCAGAATTGTTAGTTTTCTAGGATTACATAGGACAAGCCACACAGATTTTTATTTTACTTGTGGCATGTATTCTTACCTTGTATAACATATGCCTAAGGAACCAACCATCTCCAAAGGAGAATATAAAACAGGGAAATATTATCAAATAAACTATACTGTGGGCAATTGAAAACAAAGAAATAATCCACAGAATTCAGGGAGACAGTATGATATTTGTAACTCCAAGTTATCCTTTGGGAGACAAGGGATATTCATCCAAATACTCATAATTATCATTCATAGAGATGTTCTTCTGCAGAAGCACTAGTTAGCAGTTCTGGTAATTACTAGAACAGATTTCAGAGAAAACAGAACTTAAGGCAATTATTGAAAATACTGATGGTTTGAAATTAGACTGGTGTGCACAGAGATACAAAATTCCAGGGACATGTAACTAATTCCAGTGAGTTAGTTGATAGAAATTACTACATAGTGCAGAAGAAGAAATAATATATGCACAGTAACACACTCAATAAAAGTTTAGAGGATCCTAGAAGATCTTGCATTAGAAAACACAGTAGCATCATGGAGATGCCATTCTACTTGATATGCATCTATTTAAGGTTACACACAATACTATCAAAACAAAGAGCTCTCAGCTATAACCCACGGAGATCATTCTAACCTTTCTCATCCGCACATTCTGTCTTCACATTCACTTTTCTGTCTCTTGTTTGTTTATTTATTTATTTATTTATTTGGACTGGAATGATAGCACAGCAGGTAGGGCGTTTGCCATGCATGTGGCCAACCCAGGTTTGAATTCTCCATCCCTCTCAGAGAGCCCGGCAAGCTACCAAGAGTATCCCTCCTGCATGGCAGAACCTGGCAAGCTACCCGTGGTATATTCAATACGCCAAAAACAATAACAACAAGTCTCACAATGGAGACATTACTGGTGCCTGCTTGATCAAATCGATGAGCAACGGGATGAAGTGATACAGTGATACAGTGATTTATTTATTTATTTATTTATTTGCTGCATCTCAAATAGCTCTGAACACAGCTCATGTGTCTGCAGTTTACCAATTTGTAATAGGCTCAGCTGGGTGATTCTCTCAATCTGAATGGGGTTTGAATTCTCTTGGCTACACTCATTCATATCATCAGCTTCCTGTTAACTGTTGGTTCAGGTGCCTTAATCCTCTTCCACATGACTGCTTGTTCTCCAAACTAATGCTTGACTCCATGATGGCAGCGTTCCTGAGAAAATCTAGAGAGGAACCTACTATACGTAAATACCTTCCAAATCCCTGCTTACATCAGGTTACCTCTGTTATATTGACCAACACAGATAAAAAATGATGTCAGGAAATTATTTAAAGGGAGAGACATGTGATGTCATGAACACCTGCTATAAGAAATTCACCCTTGCATTAGTTATCAAGATCTCTGAGTCTGGCAACACTTTTCAGTTCTCCATTAGAACATTGTGAACTTTATTTAGATTTCTGTAATTTGTAAGTACACCAGTTTTCACTAATAATAACAAGCAATTTTCATTTCTTTTCTAGGAAGGCAACTATCCACTCCACTGTATCACCAAGGCTCCAGCTCTTTTCTAGAGTCATCAAAACTACAACAGCCCAAGTCTCTAAGACTGCAAATGACATCTGTCCTGTTTCACTATTAAGGGAAGTTGCATTAGCTGATAAGTTATTTGTTCATGAAACAGGACGAAATATCATCAATACATCTGTATCATTCAATTGCTTTGAAAACTATAACTTCATCCTGCCACATTCACAAGCAGGAATTCTCCGTTCACTCGTTTTCTTGTTCTAAACTATTACTATTAGTAAACAGTAATTTACAAGTCTTAAAATATATGTACATACCTATATAAGTAGTTACTCCTGACTTTGTACTCAGAAATCACTCCGGGGACTTATGGAATGCTGAGGATCAAACCTGGGTGAGTCATACACCTTGTGAAGAGCAAACACCCTACATACTGTATTATTGCTCTGTCCCCGAGTCTTGAAAATATTTAAGTCACAATAAAACTGTTTCTAACTTTGGTACATCTACACAATGTAATACTATGCAGCTGTTAGGAGAAATGTAGTCATGAAATTTGCTTATAAGTGGATAGACATGGAGTGTATCATGCTAAATGAAATGAGTCAGAAAGAGAGACAGATATAGAAGGACTGCACTCATTTGTGGAGTATAAAATAGCATAACATAACATAACATGAGACTGACACCCAGGACAGTAGATACACGGGCTGGGAAGATTGCTCCACAGTTGGAAGTCTGCTTCATGAGGGGGGGGCGGGAAGTAGAGGGCATGGAGAAGGAGGCAGCTGGAATAGAGAAGGGATCACTAAGAAAATGAGGGTTGGAGGAATCGGTCAGGATGGGAGATGTGTGCTGGAAGTAGATAAAGAACCAGGTGCTGGAGCAATAGCACAGCAGATAGGGCATTTGCTTTGCACTAGTCCGACCCGGGTTTGATTCCCAGCATCCCATATGGTCCCCTGAGCACCGCCAGGAGTAACTCCTGAGTGCAAAGCCAGGAGGTAACCCCTGTGCATTGCAGGGTGTGACCCAAAAAAGCAAAAATAAATAAATAAATAAATAAATAACCAAACATGATAACCTCTCAGTATCTGTATTGCAGACCATAATGCCCAAAAGTAGAGAGAGAGTATGGAAAATATTGTCTGCTGTAGAGGCAGGGAGAGGGTGGGGAAGGAGGGATATACTGGGGATATTGGTGGTGGGGAATGAGCACTGATGGAGGGTTGAGTGTTTGATCACTGTGTGATTGTAACTCAAACATGAAAACTTGTAACTATATCTCCCGGTGATTCAATAAAATAAAATAAGATAAAATAAAAACTGTTTCTAATTAAAACAAATTGACTAGTCTGTATTTTCCTAAGTTCCAAAAAGCTGAGTCTAAATATTCAAATAGTCTAAATATTCTAAATATTCTAAATATTTAGACTAAATAATCTAAATATTCAAAACTGTTGCACACATTTCAAAGTTTTTTAAATGGCTAGAAATTCTAAGTAACTGGATTTCCGGTTTCTGACAACATTATCTAAAAGCCAGTTCCTCTCCAAGTTTTTTAAAATTTCTGTTTTGCTTTTTTTTTGTTGGGGGGAGGGTGGCAGGTAGTGCTCAGGATTTACTACTGGCTCTGGACTTAGAGATCACTCCTAACTGTGCTTGGCAGACAACGTGCAGGGCTAGAAACGGGCTGCTGAATACAAGAAAAGCACTTGATGCCCTGTGCTATCTCTCCTGTTCCCCACATTTGCTTGTTTTGATGAAAGTAATTTAGAATCAATATTGCAAGCTAAGTACCTGAACCTTTGAATTCTCTGAGAACAATTCCATCTTTTAGAACCAGACTTAGGTTGTCCAAGCTCATAAAATAAAAGCATAAAATTTTCATGTCTCCCTGTGAATTATGCTAACTCATAATATGGAGTGAAATTAACATTTCAATTATAATTCATAGCACAGCGGTAAAGCGTTCACCTTGCATGCGGCTGACCCGGGGTCGATTCTTCCACCCCTCTCAGAGAGCCTGGCAAGCTACCGAGAATATCTCACCCACAAGGCAGAGCCTGGCAAGCTACCCATGGCATATTCAACATGCCCAAAACAGTAACAAACAAGTCTCACAACAAAGATGTTACTGGTGCCCACTTGAACAAATAGATGAGCAATAGGATGACAGTGACAGTGACAATGAATCTTACAAATACCAAGGAATGACAAATTCTGAGGTCAAGGTGACCTAAAAAAATCAACATTCAGGATTTAACACATTCAGCAAGAGGAACTTGTTGAATTAAATATTTAGTAGTATTTCAGAGCACCTTTAAATGAGAATGTTTTGTCAACTTAGGTTAAGTATATCAAAAGTCTAAGAACTTTGGCAGGAGAAAATATATAGTGGATAAAGTGTTTGCATTGCTTGTGGCTTTTCCAAGTTCTATCCTTTGCACCCCACTGATCCCTTTAACTCCACCAGGAGTGATCCCTGAGCATAGAACCAGGAAGACTGAAGACTGCCTGGTATAATCTCTGAACACTGTCAGGTGTGGCCTCAACACAAAAGAAAAGTCTAATGACTTAAAATTCCCTGCACACTTTTTAATTTTTTTTAAATGCTTGTGAGGGGCAAGGAAATAGCATGGGAAACACTTTCCTTGCATGTTGTTTACCCCAGTTTGATTCCTGGCACCACATGATTCCTCTGAATATCATGGTATATAGCCCTAAAGGCCTCTGACACCTCCAGGGTTAGCCTGTAGGTCCCCAAACAACTCTGACATGGCCTGGGTAAACCCCAGCACTTTAGGCTAGAACTGTACTGCACCCCCTTGCATTCAACCAGCTGGCTGAGAATTGCCAGGAGTATCCCCTGGACCTCCTATGTACTGCTTAGGCGCTCCCATACACCCTCCCAAAAGAACACTAATACAATAGGATAAACAAGATTGATTGTTGTGATCCATTTTCTCTGGATGGGGATGGTATAACAAATAATCAAGTTAACCCTATATTCCATGTCCCTATGATTAAACACATCCTTTAAAAAGTCCATTCTGTATACTGTAGGAATAGATTTCAAATTATTTTCTGAACAGAAATAGAACTCGCATCCTGTGTGTTGCATGCACACACGCGTGTGTATGCACTGATCAGGGATTGAACTTGGGACCTTATACACGAGAAATAAGCACTCTCCCTATAGTCACCTCATTCCCAGCTTCCTCACAAGCCTTTTGATGGTCTGTAACAAAACAGAAAACTATAGAGATGTGTAAAAACTAACTTCAGCATACATACTCTACTTTGAAAATTTATGTACAAGCAGATCATACATCTTCTTTCCATCAGACATCACCCTTTTTTGAGTGGCTGCCCTGTGATATGTACCTGCCAGTTGCTCATTTAGTGTCTTGTCCAACTCCCAAATCCATGTGCACCTAGATGTGGGCAGATCATCATTGAGCCCTTCCCTGAACTGCCTTTCTTCTTGCAAGGAGTTCCTTGGTCTCTTCAGTATGTTCATTTATTATCCATGCCATCATCACATTACTTTATAGCTGTATATCCTAGGATTAGGCTGAGTAGATTATCTGCCTAAAATATCATCTCAGGTCTCAGCAAATTGACACAATTAAAACTTTTTTCTCACTCAGTCCTGGGAAACTTTATTGATTAGAACATGTTTATGTGTTACCCCCATATCTCACACTTTCCGAAAAAGTAGCTCTACCATCTTCAACATACAGTTTCTGAGATAAATATAGGAGAAGGAAATTCATTATGATATTCAAAATATAATTTTTTATTGAGATGAACAAATACAGGACTAGAGCGATAGCGCAGCAGGTAGGGTATTTGCCTTGTACACGGCCAACCAGGGTTTGATTCCTCCATCCCTCTTGGAGAGCCTGGCAAGCTACCGAGATTATCCAGCCTACACGGCAGAGGCTGGCAAGCTACCCATGACGTATTCGATATGCCAAAAACAGTAACAACAAGTCTCACAATGGAGATGTTACTGGTGCCCACTCGAGCAAATCAATGAACAACGGGATGACAGTGCTACAGTGCTATGAACAAATACATTCATACTTGTCTGACATCATTCTTTTAAAAATTGAATTTAATTTATAATTTGTTTTGGTTTTTGAGCCCCATGCAGTGATGCTCAGGGATTACTCCTGGCTCTGCACTCAGGAGACCATATGGGATGCCAGGGATTGAACCCGGGTCAGCCACATGCAAGGCAAACATCCTACCCACTGTAGTATCACTCAGGCCCCAAAACATTCTTACAAAAAGAAAGAAAGAAAAAAAAAGATGTGGGCCAACAAAATGTTTTGCTTTCCTTCCTTTTTTTTTTTTTTTAATTTTAAGCCTTCCTGGGTATTAAACCCAGAACCTCAGCTTCCCAGTCCACAGCTTTTGAACTAAGCCCCTAAAAACAAAGGAAATCATCCCTCCACCAACCCATAATGAACAAGGCTGCCTCTCTACAAACAAGCTTCGTCACTAGATCTTCCCTTTATTATTTGGAACGGGGTCACTTCCTTCAGGTGACCTATACTTCAGTCCCTCCTGTCCACACCCAGTTTCAAACTGCAACTGCTCCAACTTCCTTAAATAAGAAACTGGCCATGTTCAACCATCCTATTATTGCTTTGTTAGAAATAAAGACAAGGCAGAACTCTAATATAACAGATAATTAGGATTTGGGGCATTTTACTCACAAGTCCCTGGCTAAAGAGATTTCACCCTTCACAATATTTTAGTTTGTACTATATGGTCTTCCCTTGGTAAATTTTTCATCCAGCAACCATGGTATTTTATTTCATTTAAAAATTTACCTGTCTATAAAATCTTCAAGGCGGGAATTAGGTTTGAGTGACTTTATAGCAGTGTTTGATAACCGATATGGATCTTTGCTTTGGTCTTTCATTAGTATATTTATGTAGAGTAAAATTTTCTTTAAATTTTTACTTCAGGGACTGGAAAGATAGTACAACAGGTAAGGCACTTGTCTTTCACATCGTTAACCTGGGTTCAAACCTGTATAGCCCATAGGGTCCCCTGAGCTCTACCAGGAGAGACCTCTGAGCACAGCGCCAGAAGTAAACTCTGAGCACTGCTGGTGTGGCACAAAATCAAACAAACAAACAATGCAAAACATTTTTTAGAAGTTTGGTAATCATGATTTACAACACTGCAGTTTCAAACATAGAATGTTCAAGCACCATACTCCCCATTCAATTTTCTATTTTCCTCCACCATCAGTGTTCTCCCCTAAAGGTCTCTTACAAATCTTCATCTACCCATCAGGGTAAACTCAGCTCTATAGACCAACTCACAGATTACGTTGCTTCAGGCTATTTATTATTCCCTTTCATGCTTCTTTATATCTCATATGTGAGAGAGTTCATTCTGCATCTGTCTCTGTTTCTGGCTGATTTGACTCAGCATGATATTCTTAAGTCATAAGCAAGTACTAGAAATTTGCATTATTTCATCCTTTCTTTTAGTCAAGTAGTATTCCATTATGTGTATGTTCCATGGCTTCTTTATCTAGTTATCTGTTCTTGGACACTTGGGTTATTTCCATCTTTTGACTATCACAAATTGTGCTGCAATGAACATAGGAGTGCAAATGTCCTTACTGAATAGAATTTTGGGATAAGTACAAAGAAATGGAATTGCTGAATCTTATGGAAGGTCAATTCCGTGTATTTTGAGTAGTGACAATATTGTTTTCCAAAAGGGCTTAACCAGTCAACATTCCCACCAATAGAGGTGATGATTACTTTTGTTTTTTTAACTTTTTATTAAATCACCATGTGGAAAGTTACAAAGTTCTCAGGTTTATGTCTCAGTTATACAATATTCAAACACCCATTCCTTCACCAGTGCCCATAGTCCACCACCAAAAACCCCAGTATACCCCCCGCCCCCACCCCCTACCCCCTACTCTATAACTAATGAATTTCACTTCATTTGCTCTTTACCTTGATTACATTCCATATTTCAACACAAAACTCACTATAGTTGTTGGAGTTTCCACCCAAGAGAGACAGACCTACTACCAAGGAAGCATTTGATAATTAGTTTTCCATTGCTGGGAATGAAGAGATATGGAGCCCCACTGCTACAAGTACATAACTATTCTTCTTCTTTTTTTTTCCTTTTCCCTTTTTTTTTTTCCACCCTCATCCCCCATCCCGCGCCTCATAGTATGGTGTATGCCATGCCGCAACGGCCGGCGTGGGGCTTTTGCTTAGTTCACAGTCCAGAGAGGTGGCTGCTACATTAATAACCTTCAATATTTCAACAAAAACTTACTGTTATTATTTGGAGTTTCCCCCCCAAGTCAGACCTGTTCAAAAGGAACCGTTTCACATAGCTGACAATTATAGATGTTAAGTCCGTGCGGTTTTGGATTTCTGTATAAAGTCCAGGGAAAATTCTACCAGAAATTGCATATCCCAGTTTGCAGTCCCAGTGCATTGTTATTAGAAGCTGCGCTGGATGCCCGAAAGTGTTAGGTCTCTGGAATCAAAGTCTTTAGGCGCAGAGAGTGCGTTTCCTTCTCAGCAGCTCCGAATTTATCTGGGCCGAGGGCGTGCCAGTTACACTCCCTTCCCATGAGTCCCTGGGAGCCCCAAGTGTAGAAATCGAATACCTCTGGGTTAGGATTCTCAAAGATGGTGCCTGCCATGCGGTTGCTGCCTCTGCCGTTTTGCCGCCGCCGCCGCCGTTTTCCATGCAGGAAGACAGAGTGGGGAGGAAAAAACTCCACCCCCGGGCAGCACAGGGCTGAAGCCTAGTTTGCAGTCCCAGTGCATTGTTATTAGAAGCTGCACTGGATGCCCGAAAGTGTTAGGTCTCTGGAATCAAAGTCTTTAGGCGCAGAGGGTCGATGATTCCTTTTAATGGTAATCTTATTCATTCCTCTTCTGTCCAAGGACATAAGGAACTCCTCTCTGAAATTATAATTCATAACTAGAGCACATATAAGAAAGATAGCTATATTTTAGACCTAAACTTAAACAAGAAAATCTTGAATCCTTGAATTATTTGTCACCAATAAAATGCCAAATAGAAAATAAAAATATTTATAACTGTGTGTATCACTGTCACCATCATCCTGTTGCTTGTTGATTTGCTAGAGCAGGCACCAGTAATAAGTCTCATTGTGAGACTTATTGTTACTGTTTTTGGCATATTGAATACGCCATGGGTAGCTTGCCAGGCTCTGCCATGCGGGCGAGATACTCTCGGTAGCTTGCCGGGCTCTCCGAAAGGGGCAGAGGAATCGTACAGGGGTTGACCATGTGCAAGGCTAACACCCTATCACTGTGCTATCACTCCAGCCCCTGTGTGTATCAAGGACAAAAAAAAATAAATGACATACTGATAAAGTTCCTGCTTGTAGGACAAAAGATAGAAATTTAGCTATGGTGGATCTCTACCACAAACAGTTCTTTTAGAGAACGCAAAAAATGAAGTTCACCAGCTCTAATTTATGGCTTCATAACTTGAACATTTTTATGACTAAACATACTCAAATTAAGCAACAAGTAAATGATAACTCAATATTATGATGTAAAAGCTTTTATTTAATATTGGCACAGCTGATAACCTTTCTACTCTCCTTGCTCACTTTTTTGAAAAAAAAAAAATTAAACATGAAAGGTGAAAGACTTAGAAAATTATCTTTTAGTTGAAGCTAAGTTAGAGAAGAAAGTAGGACAAAATCATCAAATTTCTTTATACAAATTCAAATCATTGAATGAAATCCATCCAGGGGTATTAAATCAGCATGTGGCTTATAGAATCTCTGTCACCTGACTTTGGGAAATCATGGATAATGAGAAAGATTCCTACATGAGAGAGATTTTAACAAGAAATATCAAATATCTACACATTTTCAAAAAGATAGAAAGATAAATAAAAGAAATCAGTGAAATAAATAAATTTATGGGACGGATGTATATAAATTTGATTAAACAAAAAAAGTGACCTCATAGGAAAATAGTGATTTTTTTTAGATCAATTTGGAGGTGACAAAGTTGAACTGCCCATTCTACTTAGACAAAAAATCTCTTTGGTCTCTGCTCTGTTATTAAAAAGAGTAAACAACTATACATTCGTCTTGGTGTAAATTACTCAGAAATATCAGAAATTCAGGAGGAAATTTCTAGTAGGCTGAGCATAGTCATATGTCTGCCCTCATATTCTGTTGAAGAACCAAAAAGAGGGGAGCAGAGTCCAGGAGTAACCATGGTCTGAGGCAGGAAACTTGCCTGTCTACCAAAGCTACAGACACAGAGAATTAGAGATCAGTCTCAACAAGGAAATAAGTACACTTAAAAAAACAAAAAAACAAAAGAACAGAATTCATCATGCTGAGCGAAATGAGTCAGAAACAGTGGGACAAACATAGAAGGACTGCACTCATTTGTGGAATATAAAGTAACATAATATGAGACTGACACCCAAGGACAGTAGAGACAAGGGCCAGGAAGATTGCTCCATGGTTGGAAGCCTGACTCATGAGCTGGGGGAGAAGGCAGCTGGGATAGATCAGGAATCACTAAGTCAGTGGTTGTTGGAGGGATCATTCAGGATGGTAGATGTGTGCTGAAAGTAGATAAAGGACCAAACATGATAGCCTGTTAGTATCTGTATTGCAAACCATAATGCCCAAATTAGAGAGAAAGAGTATGGGGGAAATTGTCTGCCATAAAGGCATGGGGAGGGTTGGGATGAGTGGAGGGATACTGGGGACATTGATGTTGGAAAATGTGCAGTGGTAAAGAGATGGGTCTTTGATCATTGTATGACTAAAGCTGAAACATGAAAGCTTTGTAACTATATCTCACAGTGATTCAGTAGGAAAAAAAAAGAAAAGAAAACAGAATTCTGGACTACAAAAAATTGGGAGATGTCCCCTACACTTGAAAAACAATTCAGACTTATGACTTGCTTGACTAATTTATTAATTTATTTGATTTAGGCCCCATGATTTACAATGTTTTTAATGTTTCCAGAATAATGATGCTGCTATACCATTTCTAGCATCATAATGTCAGTATCCCTCCAGGACATTTTCATTTTGACAAATTGGTATAATGCAGGTGGTTCATTCATTAAGATTCTTGGTGAAGTCTTGGAACAAGATAGAAAACTATAGCTGGCAGATGGCATGTACATAGCAAATATGTATAATATCAAACCGAACACTAAGCCCTCACAAAGATAGAATAGTAGACTGGGTGACATACTCTTCTCTGGTTCACCATGATAATAAGGCAATTATACTGGGGGAAAAGTTAAGAGTATCAATTTCAAGTCACAGAATCCAAACAGAAAATTTCAGGAGTGAGCCCATATTCTGGATAAACTTGCCTAATGTGATCAAATTAATGCTTGTTTTTCAACATCAGCTTTGCTCTACTTCCTCTCTATTAACTTCAGGCAATAAAAGCTTTCTATGGAAACTCCTTTCTCGCATTCACTTTGCTTGGCAACTTCCAGAAAAGTGAGATTTCTGGCAGAAGTGAGTAAAGAGACAGGACCACATGATAAATGGTCTTAGTCATGTATGTGATCCTGAATCAGCAATAAAGGAAGATGCAGCATCCAGGTCCATGAGTTAAAGTCACTTAAGCTACCTAGAGACTACAGAATGACTCACAAACAAGATTGAACAAACATGTACATTTTGCTATGAAAAGGAGTATGGAGAAATTCTGGGCGGTAAGAAGTAATAATCAACTTTCTTAACAGCTATGGTTTTTAAGACAAAAAATCTGTGTTAGTGACAATACTAGAAAGATGGAGATTCAAAAGATTTTCATAGACTAGTATAGCAGGCTTAAATCTACAAAATTAAATTTAGAGAGCTCAACACAGGCACCAGATTTTCAGTTCCATATGTAATAATGGGGAGCTTCAGTGGTAAAATTCTTGTTACCTGAAAATGCAGTTATTTCTTAACCCTCAAAACGCTAATGCAATTCTAATCTTCTTTTTAAGAACTAAATTGCCCCCGTGATTACTATCTCACTGCAATGCTTATGTCATTTCTGGGCACCAATGTGCAATTTGTGGAATTTTTAGTGCTAAACAGTGCAACGAAAGGAAGATACCCATTAAAGGGAAAGCCACCTGATTGCCAAGGAGATTTCTCACATAATATATTCCAAAGTCAAATAGAAAAAAACATTTTCCTCCATAATTCACAATCTATTGCACATGTTGACTAAATCACATCTTGAGAGTATGTACATTATTCAGTGATTTATTTAGCTTCTTCTTAGATGTTTGGTATAAGTAAAATCGAAGCACATATTGGCTTAAGCTTTTATGTCTGGGGCAAAGTAATTCTTTAAATATATGCTCAATTAAAAAGATCATTTTGTTCTTGATGCAAAAGAAACTCATCATTAAATTTATTTTTAACCAAGAATCCCACATTGTTTATTTCTGGATGAGTATGGTTGTGAATAAATATATAAACACATAGAAAACAAAAAACACAGGTTGGGGAGATCTCTCAGAGGGCGAGAGTATATGCTCCGAGAGCTCAGGTTTGATTCCAGGAGTTGCATAGTCCCCCAAGCACTGCCGAAAGTGTCCCCCGAGTGATGTGCTAAGGATAGTCCCTGAGCACAAGCTGTTGTGAGCCTAAAACAGAAAATCAGAATCAGACCAAATACTAGTACAACCCATGCAATCATTAACTTGTTTATTAGAAATATTGGGGAAATATTTCTGCTAACTAGAACAAAAGCCCCAGGATTGTTCTAAATCAAGAGAAGTACTGCATTATCTTAGTGTTCTCTTTCTGAAACTTCCTTTAGTGACATGTTAACCTCTGTGTTGTGGACCACAGAGCAAATCAGTTTTCCTTACTTCCTGTTATCCTGCTCCCACTTTAGAATGAGACTCAGAGGGTGGACGAGGGGCAGGAAAGATTTGGTACAAAGTCAATTGGCAAACAGGAAAAACAATCAACCAGCTGTTTACAAGTTAATAAAGAACAGTACTTGAGTTCCTCAGACTGTCCTTGGGCTGATCTCTTCCCCTAAAGTCAGAAATGGATTTTTCAAAACTAGGAAATGTTGCATCTTGCTCACTGGAAACCAAAAAAGAGCTCCTGGCAACATCAACAGTGGCTGCTGAAATGCTTCCAGTAAAAGGGACCTTCTGGTTCTGGAGATCAGCAGAGACTGGTGTGTTTGGCTGGTGGAACCATCCCAGGAACCATCAATCTGTAAAGAAACATTCTGGGATGCCAGCCAAGGGCATTTCCACACAATCTCTGTCTGCCTCCGTTTAACATGTCCTTTTGAAAATGCCTAAACTGTTATTCTTTTTTTTTAACCATTCTGGCTGAAAATAGACCTAAACCATGTTACTCACTTTGAAATAAAATAAATTGAGCAAAGCAGGGCCTTTGTAGAACAATTCGGTGTAATCATTACGAACACCATGTTAACATCATGGCCATAACCTGTGTCAGGCCAAATTAGTCAAAGTTCATTTTGTAGTCATTGATTTCTAATGAATTTATTAAAAGTAGGGGCTAGGATGGGGAAGATCCTGCTTCACAGGCATGAGGTCTGAGTTCAACCCCCAGCACCACCATGAGGTCTCAGGCTCAATCCCTACCATCTCACATGCCTAGTGCTCAGTCGTGTCACTGTTTGTGATCCCCCAGTGCCACAACTAAGTGCATCATCTCTGGCCTACCACAACCAGTTGAGTGAAAGCACCACAATGAAACTGTGTGAATGTCTATCATTTGTCACTTGTCATGTCACTTGTCATCCCATTGAGCTTTGATTTGCTCGAGCGGGCTCCAGTAATGTCTCCATTCATCTCTGTTGCGTGCTAGTGTAGCTCAATGGTATCTGCTCGCTCCAGGATCAAGAAGAGCCTCGAACCATTTGTTCAGGGTTTTAACGAAGAAGTCTGACCATCTCCTAGGTGGGCAGCCATGCGGTCTTTTGACGTCCCGTGGAATCCAGTTGGTAACAGCTCTAGTCCAGTGGTCATCTCTAAATCGCATCATGTGTCCAGCCCATCTGATTTTCAATGCCTTGGCAAATGAGACAGCGTCCCTGATTCTTGATCATTGATGGAGGTCGGAACTCCAGCTTCCTTCTCTCACTTGAGTGAAATGTAATACGCCAAGCATAGCTCATTCTGTTCCTCTTTGGGATACCCAAATAGCGTTATCATTCTGTTTTTGTAGGTTCCAGGTCTTGAGGTGTATGTTAGTGCAGGAGTCGAAAAGACATGCCCGGAGCCGGAGGTTCTTCATCCTCTTAACAACTTCAAAGTTCTTGAAGGTGTTCCATGCTGCTCTGTTCCTCCTGCACAGTTCTGGCACCAAGTTGTTCCTCATGTTGAGTTCTCGATCCAGGTACACATAGCTGCTGCATTCGGAGATGTTTGTTCCATTGAGAGCAAATGGGATATCAGGGACTCATTCGTTTTTCATAAACGTTGTCTTGGTGAGATTCAGCTGCAGTCTGACCTTTCCACACTCGCCATCGAAGTCAGCTAGCATTTGTGCTACTTAGCTAATGTTTGGTGTTATGAGAATGATGTCATCAGCAAAGTGGAAGTGGTGTAGTTGCTGACCATCTATCTTCACTCCCATTCCTTCCCATTCCAGTTGTCGCATGATGTTCTTGAGGGTGGCACTGAAGAGTTTTGGTGAAATGGTATTACCCTGCTAAACCCCTCTCTTTACGTCTATGATCACTTCCTTATAGAATGATGAGATCCTAGTGTTGAATCCATAATACAGCTCACAGAGGATCCTGATGTACTGAATTTGAATGCCCTGTTTGACTAGGGCTTCGATAACTGCTTCAGTCTCAACAAAATCAAAGGCTTCTTTAAATCAAGGAACATTAGACTGAGCGGCATCTTGAACTCTCGCAAAACTTAAATGAGCTTGATCACCATGTGGTCCATCGTGCTGAATCCTTTTCAGAACCCAGCTTGCTCACATGGTTGTCCTTCATCTAGTGTTCTGTGTGTTCTATTTAGGATGACTTAAGTGAGCAACTTATAGACAATGGACAGCAGGCAGATTGGGCAATAGTTGTCAATGTTGCGGATGCCGTGGATGTTGTTATCATTACAATAACAAAAAAGAAAATAAGGAGGAAAAGACGAGTGCCCATTTTACTTGAAGGTCCTCTACCATCTGAATAAAATTAAAACCTAGCTACAGTATATTCATACTTCACAGGCATGAGATAGTGTATTCTTGTTCTGTCCTAACTGCTTATACAGAGATTTATACGACTCTATAGATTTCTAAACCACTATCATTCATCAAGGTAAAACTCCAAGTGCAGGGCAAAGGGAGAAGCTCATTATTTAGCTTCTTCTGAGACATATGCTTCACATGTAAGAGGCCTGGTTTCAAATCCCAACACCACACAGTCCCTTTAAGTACCGAAAAGAGTGAGCCCTAAGCATGAAGCCAGGAGTAGAAGCCACTGAACACTGCCTTGTGTGACTTCCCCCCAAATAATCAAAAAACAAACAACTTTATGGGCATTTCTATTCTCATAATTCCTCAAAAGGATCTTCATATCATTTGACTACTTTCTTCCCCCTCTAAACTGATACAGAGCCAAATGTTCTAGAATGCTGATGTGTGTATGTATGTGTATATATACATGTGTTTATGTGTATATATATATGTATATATATATATATATGTTGTTTTTGAGGGGCATTGCTAATGAGCTCCACCCAGTGGTACAGACCTGATGGTTCAGTACTTCAGTCTAGTGATGCAGTGCTTTAAAGTGCTTAAAGCCTGGTGCTGCCAGGGGACATCTGGGTACATCTGGAAGTGCTGAAGTGGGGGCAGGGAGGGGTAGGCCAGGTGTAAGGGTTGGAGAATAGTTTACAACAGATTATTAAATTATAGTTTAAAATCTGGGGGATGTAGTGCAACAGCAGAGCATTTACCTAACATGAATGTGTGTTCTTCACTTCCTTTACTAGGGTATAACTTTTCCATAGTGATTCGATTTCTTAACTCAGGAGGGGGTTATTAAATTATGCCTAATTTTGCTCCTGCTCATGGTCCTTTTAGAGTTCTGTTTCCTCTAACTGAATTGGGAGTTACTCAGAGGGTTCCCATCATTCCTGCAGTACAGAGAATTGCATTCGGTAGACTCTAACAAAAGAGCTCTTTCAGAACTCATGACTTGATTGACAAATGAAAGGAGAGGGTCAGGAGTTAGTGCTGCTAAAAAAGCTCCCTACCCCAGGCGAGCTGGAAATACCTGGCACCACTCCCACTTCCAAGTTTTGCTCAGGAAGGAAACCTGAAGGGGTAAAGGACACCTTCTCTAGGGCTCCCCGCGCTCATGCTCTTCCTCACGCCTGTTGGACAGCTACAATGGGCTTCTCACATTACCACATTGTCGATTTGTTTTGCATCTTTGTATAAATAGAAACTTCATATAGGACCAACTTCTTCTCTGGATACTTGTGTTTGTGCAATTCACCATGCAGTTGTGTGTCGCAATAGTTCATTCATTTTCTTTCCATGGCTTTTGCTTGTTTGAAAGGAGTTCTATCTCTTGCAATCAAGCGAGAGCCATGACTAAGAAAGATAATGGAGCATGAAACTGTCCCTCCAGGAGAAACCACAGGCATGGGATAAGAAGCCCCTGAGGAAGCATTCCCTGTCCTTCCTCATCAAGCTTGGACATTCCTTTCGTAGCCAGTGGACTTCAGAGAATTTTGTTGAGTGGGCTTAGATTCCATACGGCAATCATATTTGAACCTGGCAGCAGGCCAAAGGATGACAGTTTTTCTCTCCTTTCATATTTCTTTACCCTGTGATTTCTCGTATCTTAAAATCTTACTCTCACTGTGAAATCTGCCATAGTCCAATGCTGGTATTAACATTCTGCATGCTGCATCGTTGAGCTACAAAGTTTTAATCTTTCTTGGTACATTGGGTATGCAGGTTCTGCCTGGGAACTCTGAATTGAGTTGAGGCACTAGTTGAAACCGTTTATTATTTGGGAGACACTTGTCTTATCTGCACTTTTGATACAAATTTTGATTATTAACAGTAGAATTGCATGGGTCCCACAAACACTTTTATTATGAAATATCTGAGAGTTGGGTTAATATGATCAATAACAATCGATATTACTAAGTCGAAATTGAGGCATAATAAAGTCAGTATTTGTTTTTCTTAATAGCCTGTAAACTGTAAATCGTCAGGTAATTTCATTGTTCTTTTAAATTCTCATTTAAATTCTCATTTTAAATAGAGGTTGTATGGAAACTATCATATTAAGTGAAATGAGTCAGAAAGAAAGAGACAGACATAGAAAGATTGCACACATCTGTGGAATATAAAACAACGGAATGGGAGACTAACACCCAAGAATAGTAGAAATGAGTACCAGGAGGTTTGCTCCACGGCTTGGAAGCTGGTCTCACATGATGGGGGGAAAGGCAGCTCAAATAGAGAAGGGAACTCCAAGTAAAGTGTGGTTGGAGGATCCGCTCATGCTGAAAGTAAACTACAGATTGAACACGATGGCCACCCAATACCTCTATTGCAAACCACAACACTCCAAAGGAGAGAGAGAATAAAAGGGAATGCCCTGCCACAGAGGCGGGGTGGGGTGGGGGGGATAGGAAGGGAGTGGGAGGGATACTGGGATCATCGGTGATGGAGAATGGGCACTGGTGGAGGGATGGATACTCGAGCATTGTATGACTGAAACAAGCACAAAAATTTGTAAATCTGTAAATTTACCCTCATAGTGATTCACTAATAAAAAAATAATAAAATTTTTTAAAAAGAATTCTCTTGAAGGCATTCCATCTGCTCTCTTTCTCCTGCATAGTTCTGGCACCAAGTCCTTCCTCATATTGAGTTCTTGACCCAGGTATACATAGCTGCTGCATTCGGAAAAGTCTGTTCCATTGAAAGCAAATAGAGTGTCAGGGACTAGTTCGTTTTTCATGAGCATCGTCTTGTTAGATTCAGCTGCAGTCCAACCTTTCCACACTCGAGGTCTATGTCGGCCAGCATTTGTGCCGCTTGGCTAATGTTTGGTGTTATCAGAACGATGTCATCAGTGAAGTGGAGGTGGTGTAGTTGCCGACTATCTATCTTCACTCCCATTCCTTCCCATTCCAATTGTCGCATGACATTCTAGAGGGTGACACTGAAGAGTTTTGGTGAAATGGTATCACCCTGCCAAGCCCCTCTCTTTACGTCATTGATCACTTCCTTGTAGAATGGTGAGATCCTGGTGTTGAATCTGTAATATAGCTCTCGGAGGATCTTGATGTACTGAGTTTGAATGCTAAGGCTTTGATGACTGCTTCAGTCTCAACAGAATCGAAGGCCTTCTTTAAGAACGTTAAGACATTCTTTAAGAACGTTAGACAGAGCGGCATCTTGAACTCTCTCGAAACTTCAATGAGTTTCATCACTGTGTGGATATGGTCAATCGTGCTGAATCCTTTTTGGAACCCGGCTTGCTCACATAGTCGTCCTTCATCTAGTGTTCTGCCTATTCTCTTCAGGATGACATGAGCGAACAACTTGTAGACAACAGGCAGCAGGCAGATTGGGTGATAGTTGCCGATGTCATGAATGTCTCCCTTCTTTTACAACAGAGCAGTCCTGCTGGTTTTCCACTGGGACAGAACCTTGAATTCAGACAGGTAGTCTGTGAAGGCCAGTGTATTGATGAATACCGGTGGCAGATTCTTCAGGTGTTCGAGACTGACCTTGTCTGGACCAGGTGCTGTATGCGTCTTTACCAAAGAAATGGCATGTTGTATTTCAGAAGGGAGGACATTGGGAATGACATATCCATCCTATGGAATTTGATATGTGGGCAGGTGGACATGGCTATCAAAGAGATCCTAGTAGAAGTTGTGAATAACCCTCTACATTGCCTTTCTGGAAAATGTGATAGATCCATCAAGACGTTGGAGGGCAGTCATCTTGGTCTTGTAGTTGGCGAAGGACAGGAGAGTGTTGCAAATACTTTTCCTGGCTTCTGTCACACTGAATAACACTACTCCTCTTCTCTCTTTGAGGTCTTCCTTTATTGCTTCTCTGCACAGCTTTGCAAGCTTGGACATTAGTTTGTGGTTGCCTGAGGCTCACACCAAACCACGTTGACGAATGAGCTCAAGAGTTTCCAAAGACAGGCGTCTATGTGTGGCTTTCTCAGTCTCGGCATTCTTCTCACAGTCATGGAGGTGGTGAACCAGTCGATCATATTCCTTGTTGGTGTTGTCAAGGACGGCATCTTCCCACGTTGCTGCAATAGTGCCAAAGAGCTCCCAGTTGGTGATCATTCTGGGAGTTGCCTTCTTAAACTTAAACTTTGCAGAACTTTCACCCTGCTCTGTGAAGTAGAATTTTGCACGAAGGAGACGGTGGTCCGATCCCATTTGGAATTTTGGGACAACAGCGACATCGGTCAGGCAAAACTTTCAATTGAATATGATGTGGTCAATTTTGTTGTGGAACTGTCCATAGGGAGACTCCCATGTCCGGTGTTTAGATTTGGCCTTCTGGAACTGTGAGTTATCATGTATGGTCTTGGTTGATATGATGAACTCAGACAGTCTCACACCCTGATTGTTCCATTCTAGGCCATGGGTCCCAATGTTGAGTTCTTCGGGTGACCTTCTCGGTCCTATCTTGGCATTAAAATCACCAACAATGATCTTATAGAAGGTGTGGTCTTCTTTATAGAACTTCTCTAGTTCCAAGTAGAACTTCTCAATTTCTTCTTCATCATAGTTGGATGTTGGTGTGTAGACGAAGAAGATAGAAACTGCAGGCAGTGAGTCACATCCGATTTGGGTTATTAGGCATTCGAATGAATCAATGCTCATGGCCAAGTTCTTGTTGACAAGGACACTGACTCCACCGATGCCTCTGTTGTCGCATGTTCCAAGAAACAATTCTTCTCCAGTGTCAAAAATGGCATGATGTGATCAATGTCTTCTCCTTTCGATCAGACCAATGATGTCATACTTGATCTTCTGTGCTTGCACCATCAGGTCCTCCATGGATGCTTCCGATGCCGGCGGATGTGCGTTGAAAGTACACAGTCATTTTAGTCTTTCTTCGTTTTGGCAGTCTAGTTTGTCCCTGAGATTTTTTTAGCCTCTCCTTGCTCATCTTTCTTAACACTGCCGTATTGGGAGCTCTTTCAGTGTCAGGTGAATGAGGCCCATTGTTACTGTTTTTGGCATATCAAATATGCCACGGGAAGCTTGCCAGGCTCTGCCGTGCAGGCGGCATACTCTCGGTAGCTTGCCAGGCTCTCCGAAAGGGATGGTGGCTTTTAGGATGGCCTCCAATCACCCTTAGAGGAAGAAGTGGTCAAGAGGATGAAGAACCTCTGACTCCAGGCACATCTTTTTGATTCCACTGTTCTCCCTGCACTAACATACGCCTTGGGCCCTATGCAAAAGGATGAGAATGCTATTCAGGTATCCCAAAGAGGAATCAAAAGAGCTATGCTAGAAGTATCACATCTCACTCAAGTGAGAAAAGAAATCCGTAGTTCCAACCTCTGTCCATGGTCAAGAATCAGGGATGCTGTCTCGTTTGCCAAGGCATCAAAAATCAGATGGGCCAGACATGTAATGCAATTCAGAGATGACTGCTGGACTAATGCTGTTACTCACTGGATTCCATGGGATGTGAAAAGACCACCTGGCAACCTACCAATGAGATGGTCAGACTTCTTCATGAAAACCCTGAATGAATGATCTGAGGCTCTTTCTGTTTCTGGAGCAAGCAGATATCATTGGGCTACACTAGCACACGACAGGAACAAAGGGAGACATATTGGCGCCCGCTAGAGCAAATCAAAGATCAATGGATGACAAGTGACAAGTGATACAAGTGAAAAGTGAAAAAAAAAGAAAAGAAAAATAAATTTAAAAAATAAAATAGAGGTTGTTATATAAGCAGGATTTAAGTTCATACAGCATATTTATGGTCTTAAAAATATCAGAGGCTGGAGAAATGGTTCAACAGGCTAAACACATGCAAAGTATCTTTTGCAGATAGAAAGCCTATGTTGGATCTGCAAGTGTCTCCATGCACTGCTGCAAACAATGCTGAGCACAGAGCCTGGAGTAGCCCCAAATACTAATAGATGTTCATCCTCCCAAACAAGCCCCACAAACAAAACAAGAACATGGTAAGACTTCTAAATAAAAACCCCAAATATTTATAATATTAAACAGTAATTTACAATTATTCATTTGAAATCACTCTTGAAGATGATATGGGTTTTTAGAGCTCAATCTCCGGTCAGCCACATGGAAGGTCACTATATTATCTCTGTACTCCTGAGCTGGGATAATTCAGACACACCAGGAACATAATGTACACAACCAGGAAGCAAAACCATGCAGACTCTATGGAGAACCACATGTTCTATTCAGACCATGGCTCTGGCTAGAATTCTATATATTGTCCTCATTTTCCTAATGTCCCAACAAGTTGTCATTGATTGAAATGATGTCAATAGAGTGTGTACTGTAATTCCCAAGGCCTGCTGATTCATGCGATATCAGTTTTCTGTGGGATGACTAGTTATCTTGCTGAAATGGTCTAGCAAGGGAGAATGATTCTAACGTTAGCTGATGTATCTTTTAGGAATCTATATCTCAGAGAAAGTCAATATAGGAAAATGTCTGCAGTAGAGAAATTCATAGCCTATCTTGCCTATGAACCTAAAAAATTGGATGTTAGTTGATGTCTTTTGGTTCTAATTCAAAACTTGACAAGATGAACTCATAGGCACAATTCTCAGTCTTTCATCCTAGGAAAAATTATACAAAAAAAAGAGAAATAGAAGTGACTGAAGAGATAGTATAGGGACTAAGGTGCTCATCTTGCATGCAGTCAACCCTGGCACCATGTATGGCTTCCCTGAGAACTTCCCCGGAGTGATCCCTGAGCATAGAGCCATAGTAAGCCCTGAGTACTACCTGGTGTGGCAAAGAAGGAAGAAAGAAAGAAAGAAAGAAAGAAAGAAAGAAAGAAAGAAAGAAAGAAAGAAAGAAAGAAAGAAAGAAAGAAAGAAAGAAAGAAAGAAAGAAAGAAAGAAAGAAAGAAAGAAAGGAAGGAAGGAAGAAAGGAAGGAAGGAAGGGAGAGAGAGAGAAAGAAAGAAAAAAGAGAGAAAGAAAGAAAAAAAGAGAGAAAGAAAGAAAGAAAGAAAGAGAGAGAGAGAGAGAAAGAAAGAAAGAAAGAAAAGAAAGAAAGAAAGAAAGAAAGAAAGAAAGAAAGAAAGAAAGAAAGAAAGAAAGAAAGAAAGAAAGAAAGAAAGAAAGAAAGAAAGAAAGAAAGAAAGAAAGAAAGAAAGAAAGAAAGAAAGAAAGAAAGAAGAAAAAGGAAAAAGGGGGCTGGAGTGATAGCACAGTGGGTAGGGCGTTTGCCTTGCATGCGGCCAACTTAGGTTTGATTCCCAGCATCCCATATGGTCTCCCAAGCACTGCCAGCAGTAATTCCTGAGTGAAGAGCCACGAGTAACCCCTGAGCATCACCAGGTGTGACAGATATGACCCAAAAGGAAAAAAGGAAGGAAGGAAGGAAGGAAGGAAGGAAGGAAGGAAGGAAGGAAGGAAGGAAGGAAGGAAGGAAGGAAGGAAGGAGGAAGGAAGGAAGGAAGAACGGGAGGAAGGAAGGAAGGAAGAACGGAAGGAAGGAAGGAAGGAAGGAAGGAAGGAAGGAAGGAAGGAAGGAAGGAAGGAAGGAAGGAAGGAAGGAAGGAAGGAAGGAAGGAAGAAGGAAAGGAGTTCATCAGTTGAAAGATAAGATCTGCTCTGAAATAAGGCCATGTTCATTGGTTGATTCTGTCACCACTGACTCTTATCCAGTAAGGGACCTGTTTTTCTTTCTTTCTTCTTGTACCTCATCTCTTCACTCTTTCCCTGTCCCTCTTTTCTCATTATTCTTGCCCAGAATACAGATATTTGGAGCTAATGTTTATACTAATGTTTCCCAGGGTTCAGGCAAGAGGAAGAAGTGATTACAAATATAGCTGCAGCTGTTTCTTTAAAAATTGCACTAAATTACAGAAATTATAAATCTTTAAAAAGCTTAAAATATTTCGAACACTACATAATTCTTTTTGCACATTATGTAATTCCCAAAAGTAACCATGCTGTTAAATAAACTGTTTTATACTTCTCTCCATAAAGCAACTGTAACATTTTTTATTGTTTTCATGTCATTATGGATTTGATAAGATATATTATCCTATTACTTTGTCTTGCCAAACATCTTATCTTTAAAACACACACATGTACACTCTCTCTCTCTCTCTCTCTCTCTCTCTCTCTCTCTCTCTCTCTCTCTGGAGAGCTGAGGATCAAACCCAGAACCTTACACATTGGTAATATATATTCCATGGGGAAATACGCAGGAAATTTATTTTTAGTTTAGCATGGTTGATCAATCTTCATTTTTTATTATTGACAAAATATATATATCGAATATTCTTTTCATGCATAGTTACTCTTATTTTCCTTTAATACAGCAATAATATGTATTTGCCTAAAAAGGCAATAATTCTGATAACTTCTATTTCATGTTACAAAAACAAAATATGTAGGCTTACTTATCACTTACTGAGTGCTTTCTGATAGGTGAGAATTTCTGTTCTTGTATTTTAACAGGTTCTCATGAAAAGGTAATCTTCAGAAACTCAACTTCACAAATTCCAGACCAGTCTCTGGTTTCTTCTATTGAAATCCTGACCTAAATCATGCACCTCCATGACGTGAAATTGGGTAAGCTTACCTGGGGAGCAGTGAGCATTTTAGGTTTTTTTCTATATTAAGATAGAAAAAAGTAGTATATTATTATTATACAAGTGATTGTGAGCCATCTTGCCATCTCCCATTAGATAAAAACTAAATATAACCCTTATGATTTTTCTTAGCAGATCTTCAAGATATCTACACCCATCCAATATCGTCTCATATATGATTGAGAATGTGATAAGACTGAAGTAGAAGTAGAAAAAGACAGTGATTTTAATTGAGTAGCATCTTTTTTTGGACAGTTTTATGAAATCAAAAGATCATATGAAGCCATTTTTGAGCTCTATCTCTGCACTCAGAAGACCCTATATGAGTAAAGATTCTGACTCTTTCACTTCCTGGCCACTATTCCTCAATTCATATGTCCGTGCCAGACTTAGATCGACTCTTCTGCTCTTCCAAGACAGGAGAGTCGATCTCCTAGTCACAGGAAGTTAGTCTTGGTGTAAGATGATGCCGTGTGTCCTGGAGCCAGGTCAGGTTTTTTTGGTGTTGTTGTTAGGCTAATGACAAAAACAGTAACAAGTCTCACAATGGAGACGTTACTGGTGCCTGCTCGAGCAAATCGATGAGCATTGGTATGACAGTGATACAGTGATTTTAATTTATTTTTATTTTATTTTTATTATTATTTTTTGCTTTTTGGGTCACACCCAGCAATACACTGGGTTACTCCTGGATCTACACTCAGGAATTACTCCTGGTGGTCCTTGCGGGACCATATGGGATGCTGGGAATCAAACCCGGGTTGACCGTGTGCAAGGCAAATGCCCTACCCTCTGTGCTATTGCTCCAGACCCTTTATTTTAATTTCTATATAGTTGCTCACAATAGTTCATTACAAATAGTGTTCAAACACCAATCTCACCACCATGCACCTTCCCACCACCATAAAGGAAAGTGTGCCAAGATTGTTGTATTTCACCCTGGAGCCATCTAAACCCTTATAGAGGAGATTACAAGCATGTATATTAAAACCAAACAAATGTGTGCTACTTTTGGTACATCAGTGGGCTAGAGTGTAAGAGTACGCGCGGCCGTGAATGCAGTCACACGCTCCAGGATATTCTATGTTGCTCTTTTCCAGGAGCTTTATTTCACAGTCTCTGGGTCTTGGCCATTGATGAGATTATATGGTGCAGGGCAAATAGGTTTGACCACACACAGAAATGGGCACTGGCTCTGGATTTTCTAAGTAGGAGAGACACAACCCATATCACTGAGGTAAGGCCTTTGAATATCTCATTCATTTAATCCTTGGAATTGAACCCCTTAAAAACTTAAACCATTGTACCCTATGTTTAAAGTTTTAAAACATAGCTAAAATGACCAATAAGAAACATAGTACTGTGCATTTAACTCCTCAAAGTCTTTTCTTATCTTTTCATTTTAATTTTTTCATTTGACTGCCCTAGTAAGAGACAGATCTAGAAGTTTGAGTTTTAAAATTCACAGCTACTGTGTATCCTTAAGTGACTTCTTACCACTCTTGAGTCTTTGCTTCATCAACTCTAAAGAAATCAAACTTTTCATGATCTCTTAATTCCCTTCCCTCACAAATATCTGCTTTCCCCATACTTCAGTATTATGATGCCAATTTCACGTGAAATATTTCAAAAGCAATTTTTCTCTCTATCCACCATCATTTTTGCTGATTCTCAATAAGTAAAGGTTATTGAGTTTACACCATGAACCTGGCACAATGTCAAGAGTTTGACTTGTACAATCTCATGCAGTTTTCTGACCTATACTTTTGGGAAAATGTTCTGCACTTCAGATGTTTGGCTTTTGTGATAAGCAATTCCCAAATAAGTAAGTCCCCATATGATGCTATTGGTCTTTAAATATCAGAAAACCAAATAAAGCTTGCAATTAAATTCTCACAGCAACTGTAAATGATGAGCAATATTATTGTTTTAATCATCTTAGAACAGTGGAAACTGAGGCACAAGAAGTTTATGTGATAATGTGTTGAAGTCACAGAGCTAATAAATACCAGTCATTGCCTTAGATTATTTCTGAATTGCAAAAGAAAGTAATTAAATGATTTACCCAAAATTTATCTTGCAAGCTACCCATGATGTATTTAATATGCCAAAAACAGTAACAACAAATGTGCTCTTTGTGTTCCTGGAACTAGCGGATGCCATTAGTCTACATGAGCATGCGACAGGGACAAATGAACATGTTACTGGCATCCGCTCGAGGAAATTGATGAACAATGGGATGACAGTGATACAGTGATACAGTGATACCCAAAACTATGCAGTTCCCAGACTGCAGATATAGAAACAGACTTCCTTTGCACCTACATGATGGGGTAATGTAAGAAAATTCTATTAACAAGGCCTTTACTATGTGTCAAGGGGTTGTCAATTATTGCTCCAAGAGAAAAAAAATATCCTTTTTCTTTCATCTTAATCAGAAGGACAAGAGATGAACTTTATGTAAACAACTAGGTGAGGGAGTAGGGGGGAACAAAATTTAGTTTTTGAAATAGTAATGTAATTTTAAAATGTGCTTTTATTTTTGTTATTTAAAAGGACCCTTGGGATAAAAATCCAAATAAAGCTGCTCTCCTGAGATGGAATAAGGTGGTAATTCCATCTTAAGCAGATCCTGCTGGCTGGGGTGGGATTTATCAGGATGTTCCACCAGGTGGCGATCTGGTGAAGACATGGGACTTGAATGCTCATCAACCCCAAGGTTTGTGCATGAAAATATTTTAACCAGTGCATGGCAGACAATATTCCCCATAGCCTCTCTCTTTACTTTGGGGCATTTTGGCTTGCAACACAGACATTCCTCCAGACATCATTTTCTTAGTGATCCCTTCTCTATTCCATCTGCCTTCTCCCCTCCGCTTGTGAAGCAGGATTCCAGCTATGGGGCAATCCTCCTGGAACTTGTCTCTACTGTCCTTGGGTGTCAGCCTCATGTGATGTTCTTCTATACTCCACAAATGAGTGCAGCCCTTCTGTGTCTGCTCTCTCTTTCAGACTCATTTCACTTAGCATGATACTCTCCATGTGCACTGGTGGAGGGATGGCTGTTTGATCATTGTGTGATTGTAACCTAAGCATGAAAGATTGTAACTATCTCACAGTGATTCAATAAAATTTTTAAAAAAGAAGAAATATTTTAAGTAGGTTTATGTCATTGCCCATGAGAAAGAGACTGTACCATCCGAAGGATCCCTTATCTTGCCAGTAGGACACATCCTGAAGCAGAGGAAAGCGCATGTGTAGGAGTTGTCCAAGGACCATGATCCTCAAGTCAATCCTGAAACATCTTTTATGGCAGAAGGATTCAAACAGCACTTGGGGGAAGTCTCATGGGACTAGAACACAAGAGTTTAGAGCTCTATCTCATCACTAAACTTTGATTCTTCTGGAGAATCAGATGCTTCTTTGAACATAAGTAACTTCACCTGTAAAATTGTGTGTATGCGTGTGCATGCATGTATGTATATATGTGTGTGCATGCCTGTGTGTTTATATGTGTGTGTACAAGTGTTTGCAAGTGTGTGTGTGTGTGTGTGTGTGTGTGTGTAAGAGCAGAAGAAGGTTTAGATCATATCAGAGATTTTAAGTAGTGGGGCTGTGAACCTAATCCATGGAATTTGCAACCCATCCTCCCAAAGTTGTGTGAAAAACTAAATACATTTTTTTTCCTGAGGAGGTTCATTGCTTTCAACAGATTCTAATCAGAGGTAGTGAGTCCCAGAATGTAAACAACATCTGGCTGGGGTCGTTTGTAAGGTCTCCTCTAGTTCAATATTCTCCAATGTTGTCATTTTTTTCTGGGAAGGAATATAGCATTGGCAAATTAATTGGATGAAGCCCCTGGCCAAGTGCCAGCTTGCCCTTACGCACTCACTAATGGTTTTGCTGGGGCAGTCACACCTAGGAAGGAGGAGTCCCGCAGACCTGCAATACCCTCTCCGGTAGATTATGTGCAGTCAGGTGACTAAGAGAGTTCCTTAGGGAACAGTGGCCGTGGAGACCTGGGGAACTATGAAAGCAGCATGCCAGATCCCAGAGGAGTTGGTGGTGGAAGGAGGTGCTAATTATCATCCCATGGATGAACAGGATACAAATTTTTTTGGGAGTGGGTAAGAATTTCTGGTTAGACAAGCTCCAAATTCTTTGGCCTACTTAGATGTCACTGCCAGTTCCATCAGCAAGGATGAAATTTTGTTTCCTGATGTGATGGGCATCTGCTCAGCCAAGAAGGAAGGCCAAGCCAGGAGGTGGGAATATTATTTCAGAGGCATTATCATGCAAACAAAGGCTCCTTCCAAACTCAGCTGTAACTGGGAGGGAGTGTCACAGACTCACCTTTCTGGCTCAGAAAAACAATATCTGAGTCTCTCTCTCTCTCTCTCTTTTTTTTTTTTACAGGAGTAGGTTTGGTAGCTGAGTAATGCAATTATATAGATTACCAACAGAAACTGAGATTTCAACCTGTCCCATATAAACCCATATAAACATTACATTTAAAGGGAGGAGTTTGAAAAGAGGGACAGGACTATGGACGGGGAATGCAGTGGATGGAAAACCCCGTTATTAAACAGAGGCCACCGATTGTGCCTTGCAGTCACAGGAAAGCTAAAACATACAGAGATGTCCAAAGGTAGATTACCACCTGAGGAGAGAAAGCTAAGTCAGTGTTGTCCAGAACGCAGGTGAGAGAGGCAAGCGACACGACGCATGTAACTGGGAGCCACGCTTCGCAAACCAGAGGTCTGACTTCAATCCCCAGCACCCAATGGCCACCCAACACTGCAGGAGCAACCTCCCACACCACAAGGTGTGGTCACAAAACTAAACAGAGTGATAGACTGTGGATCATTTGCAAAAGTGGAGCTCCTTCTTTTACACATTGGAAGATACAGGCTTATTACTTTTCAGAATGGTCTGACTGAATCAGTGGTTATTAGCCTTGGAAGTACAGTAAGATCTTTAAAGGTCTGGGCATGTGGCTCAAAAAATCTACACCCTGCATTTGTGAAAGATGAGCTCAATTCCTGGAACTACACAAATGAAACTAAAATCATCTTTGAAAATATTACTGATGCTTCGCACCCATCCATGATCACCCAGGGTCGCTGAGAGTGGGGCCCAAGAATTGCTGCTTTTAAAATATTATTCCTGTTGGCTTTAAGCTGTTGCCCAAGGCTGAGAACCAGAAGCATCTACCACTGGATGCCAAATATGAAGTATTTGTATTGACATACTCTTTGCAGTTTGCAGCATTTATTTTAACAATTACAGCATTTTTTGCACAATAGCAGGACTTGGGGACAATACCTGTTACATTGCAGCTATTCAACAAGCGTTTATTTGATCGAATAATAGATGGGTGTGGTGGGTTGGTGACACCTTTCATCTCAGAGTCAGTGCTTCCATTTATTTTTTTTTCATAAGACCAATTAAAGAATCTTCCTTTTAGCACTCTTCCACTATTTGAATTTTCTTTTATTTTATTTAAAATTTCTTTTATTTTCTCTGGTTCCCTTTTCTTTCTTTTTTGTTTACTCCAGAATGCATACCTATTCCAAGAAGTTGAGTTAGAATTAAGATGCTGGGAAGAAAGGAAGAAGAGGAAGAACTAGAACACTGTAAGCACTTCCTTGACAATTTATCCCTCGGAATCAGAAAGAGGATACAAATCATTTTTCCTCCACGGTGATGCCAACCTCAAGAAGTAACTTTGCTATGTTTCTCAAGATAGCCAAGCTGACCAAAAGAGGCCACTTGGACTAAAGAAATAAGCAGCAATATTTTAGAGCAATGAGTAAAGAGAATGGAAATAAAATTGAGTCACAGATGAAGCTTCCACTGGAAGGGATCCTTTTTTGTTCTCCATGGTAGAGTTGGTAAGTGGCTGGATCTGAGAGGCCATGTTGGATTCATGTAGAGGAAATAAATCGTGTGAGAAGGGCACTCACCTCAGAGCTAAGCAGATGGACATTTCTCCTGCCGTGAGTATTCTGTTAGGGGTAGGTGGGGTAGGAGGGTATATTTTGAAGAAAGTAAATTTCCAAAAGTAAACTTCTTAGGTTACTTCAGTTAAAAGGGCAGAAGTTTTTGACTCTTCCCCCAAAGTCCAAATAATTGTTTAGGAATACAGACACTTCCTATAAATAGAAAGCATATTTGTCCTTTGTCCCATAGATCTTTCAAGAAATTTGGCCTTGGGGCTGGAGAGATAGCGCATCAGATTATAGCGGGTAAAACTCTGGCCTTATGTACAGGGTAGCTGACCCAGATTTGATTCTTGGCATTACATATGAATCCCTGAGTCCTGTTGGGAGTGATCCTGGAACACAGAGCCAGGAATAAACACTGAGCACAGTTGAGAGGAAGGAAGGAAGGAAGGAAGGAAGGAAGGAAGGAAGGAAGGAAGGAAGGAAGGAAGGAAGGAAGGAAGGAAGGAAGGAAGAAATAAAGAAAGAAAAAGAAAAAAAGAAAGAGGAGAGAAGAAGAGAGAAGGAAAGAGATAAATTCTTCATGTACTTACCACATCTTTATAAGAATGTAATTATTTCTGTCTTCCTCTCCCTCTAACTTGTGGTTCCATAAGGATATATCTATAAATATTTATTCACCACTGCACTTCCACAGCCTTGCATGCTGGCACGTGATTGGCACTCAAATTTATGAGTTGAATCAAGGCCTGAGAGGGGCACAAGAATGAAATAAAAGTATTATAGATATTTGCAGTTGAGAGAGGATTTGGGAATTTTTATTTGACCATATCTAAAAGGAAAAAAAATTAACTACCCATTTCTCATCAACTGTCTCCTTTACTGTCTCTTGTCATTGCATAAGCATTGCATTTATTGTCTGAAGAGAAGTGCATGGTATTTGTGACTTTCCTGCATTCTTGACCTTAATTTTTGTTTGTTTGTTGGGACACACCAAGAAGTGCTTGGGGCTTACTCCTGGATCTGGGCTCAGAGATCACTCCTGGCAGTGCTCAAAGGAACAGACGTGGTACTGGTACTGGGAATCAAACCAGAATCAACCACACGCAAGATACTATGCTAGCTCTCTGGTCCTTGTTTTTTCATATATTTTTTAAATAATTTCTTTAAATTTTTAAAAATACAGTGAATTTCCAAACAGGCTGGAGAGGTTTTGACCCCTCTGTATATGTGTTATGCGAGGAGTTACATGTAAGGTCCAGACTAAATCCTATGAATTCTTCATAGCTTAGATTCTAGAAGAATTAAGCAATGGGATGATTTTGAGAACTTTGCTCAGACATCCAGAGTACTTTGGGGGATAGAGAGATCCTTAATTTAAAGTGTAGCAAGAGGTTGCTTTGGAGGAGCTACAGTAAACAATGCTATAAAAACGAACAGAAGCATCAACCCATAGGCTAAGAAACGTCTTCTTCACCTTGAAAGGTGTGCAAGGAATGACACAGAATGGTGAAAGTCAGGTGGACAACCTCTGCAATAAATTAGGTGATAAAGATCGGTGTCAGATTTAGGGTAGTATGTAGAAAGGCTGAGGAGAAGCAGGTAACACTTGAAGGAAAACGGGGGAAAGATGATTAAAAACAAATGGGGTAATGGGGTGCTTTGGGCAATCATGAAAGACTAAGAGGCAACAGAAGAGAGACTGAAAAGCATCTGCAACCATGAGAACAGCAGGAAAGCAAATGTAGGGAGTGACACTACCAGATTGTACAGAGGGAGTAGGCAGAGTGTCAGCAATTGGTGACTGACAAACAATAGCTATGGCTGGAACTAGAGCACAGTGGTTAAGGCACTTGCCTTGCATGAAGCCAGGACCATTTTGACCCCTGGCGCTTTTGGACTCCTGAGTGATCCCTGAGAACAGAGTCAGGAACAAGCCCTGAGCACTACAATGGGTGGCCCCAAACTCCATCCTCAAAAAGAAACAATGGTGCAAAGGGGACAGAAGGAAGATTATAAACTAGAGGTAAGAGAAGTGTAAAGAACAGATGATTTCTAGGTGCATCACTAAAAAAAAGAGGTAACCAAAAGGAAATAGAGGGTCAACATAGAACTTGAAAAAATACTTAATGTAATGTAAATAATTTACATAATGTAAAGGGAGAGTGCCCTTTTATGAATTTCATCATCATCATCATCATCATCATCATCATCATCATCATCATCATCATCATCCATCCCATTGATTGTTATTTTCTTGAGTGGTCTCAGTACTGACTCCATTCGTCCTAGCCCTGAGATTTTAGCAGCCTCTCTTTACTCATCCTTCCCAACGGTACCATATTGGAGGCTCTTTCAGGGTCAGGGGAATAAGACTCATTGTTACTGGTTTTGGCATATGAATACACCATGGGGAGCTTGCCAGGCACTCCCATGTGGACAGGAAACTCTCGGTAGCTTGCCAGGTTCTCCAAAGAGGAGAATTGGGCTATAAGATGTCATGCGGCCACGAATGCAACCTTGCATTTCTGGGAGCTTGGTTATATAGTCTCTGTATGTTGGCTGTTGATGGGATTACACAGTGCCGGGGACAGTTTCTGGGTGTGACTGCCTAGCTACTGGAAAATAGGGGATCTGGTTGAAGAGGTCCAGTCCCAATCTGAGCAGACTTGGAGATCTCAGCCCCAGGTCCCACACACCTGGATTCCTTTGCAGGTTCCTTTATGGGTGAGGCTCATCTGAATGTATGGAGAGGGGCCTTGAGCATGGCTGTGGCTGGGTTCCGGAGCTCTTCAGCTGCTAGCACTCTGCTTGGGGTGATGAGGGAAACTCAACCCACCCCCTTCGAGGTTAATTTCATCTTAAAACACTATTTATCAACTTTGGTGACTCTCCTTTAAAGCATTCTTAGATTCTCTTGCTGAAAGAAATCTTAAATTAGACTACATTCATCAGATAACATTGGACACAATCTGATTTGTCATTCCCACTTAGCAAAATCTCATAGGTAAATTTGTCCCTTGGTTGAAGGATTCTTCATCATAGATTCCCAAGGGGTCCAGAATTCATTGTCCTAAAAATTATATATAGTTTTATGGCTCTGAAATTGTTAATCTGAGAAAGAATGCTATTAGCTTCCATACTATGGTAAAGTTCAGGGTCCAGACATGCTCTAAGTGATAGCCATGTTCAGCATCGTATTCATATATTAATGCTGATAAATTTCTTCTCCCACCTTCACCCATTTACCTCCTCTCAGATTACTGATAAATCTAGGAAATGTATAGCCCCCCCAAATGTTAGTAGTTCTCCCATGATGTGTCTGAATCACTATGAGGAGAAAGATTTCTACGTAGCTTTTAAAATACTATTTTGAATAAGTCTAATTTAGTTCATTTGAGAAGTGACCAAGTGTATATGCATTTAAAGACAAACTGTTTATATACTCTTGATGCCAATCACCTCTGAACAACATGAAGGAATGCAGAGCATTTTGTGCTTGTCAACCCCCACCCCCAATGTGTCCAAAATATGCTTCAATTTCCCAAAACAACTTTAGGAAATGTCAAATCTTCAGAATTAATTCCACTCCAAGCTTCCCGAAGAATCCTGTCACTTTAAATATTTATGCATATGAGCAAATCAGCTCACATTGGTTTTAGTTCTAAGAGGATGAACTGATAACAATTGCTAAGAGTTCTAAGAAACTCATCCTACTACTGTAATATGACAACATAAAAATTACTGCAAGTCCTCAGAGAAGATCTATATAAATGTTATGAATGTATCCTTGCAGGCTCTCTTTTTTCCCATAAAAGGGCCACAAAAATTGTATAGAATGCTGTAGCACAAAATCATAAATCACATTTTCCAAGAGTTATTTTTCATACATGCTCAAAACTTTCAGGTGACTCCAAGGTACACTGTGTAATGAGATCTCTGAACAGGAGAGCTCATGATTATAGTTCTGTCATATTAATTTGAGCTTCCATGAAAAAACTTGCCAAATCTGATTAATGGTTCCAAGGAAGAGTGAAGCACTAATCTTCCAGATCTAGAAAGACCTTGAGTGGAGCCTTCATGTTCCTATCTTGAGTGGAGCCTTCATGTTCCTATCTTTCTGAGTTGAAGAAGGAACTTATCCTTCATCTCCAAGTCAATGTACAGGCTGGCTTCCATTCTGAGGTATGTCAAATTCCTGCCAACAAAGTTGAAATGGAACATGTCAGCACTTTGCTGCTAACTGAGGTATTTTAAAAGTGGGTTCAGAACTGGAGTTCATCAGAATAGAGTAAGTTCAAAACAAAACCAAACGTAACAAAAAAACCCTTAAGATCTGTCTCTAGTGTGTGAGTTCAAATAGAAGCCCATATTCTAACCATAACATGAACTGAGTCTTAAGACTTTGACTTCTTAATACTTTAGTTTTCAATGTGCTTGCAAAGATCAGATGCTATGCCTCATATCAAACAGCGTGTTTTTTTTTATTCCCCAAACAATACCTACTCAACAGTGTTCACTGTGGGTTTTGATTGATACAGAAGTACTTTAAAGCGTTTTTAAATATTAATCTTGGAAAGACCAAGAACAGGGTATACTATGCTAGCTCCAACAAAACCATTTTGCTATAATAACAGACACGAATGAACTACAGTCATCACTTAAGTAACAACAGACAGTGGATGGCAAGATGAAACAAGATACATTTCTGGTCCATATCACAGATTTAATAGCTCAAAATAATCTTCGAGGTCATCATACTGACAGGGCTTTTCTTTTCTTAACAAATGTGAGATAAAATTATTCATGTTTTTACATTTATCTGTGAATCTGCCTCTGAAATAGGGGAAGCTATATGCAAAATGTTTTCCTCATATTTCTATGACATAACAAGGTTCATATTTTAGCTATGTATTTTTTTTCTAATGATGTTGAGTACAGAATACAATTCCAGGACTCTCTGGCCAACATTTGACTATTTATTATCTAAAAGCCACCTGCCCACTCTTTCTTCCTATATACAGAGCCTACACATATAAAGATGGAAAATACCAGACATTTATCCTGCCAGCCTTCCATGAAGATAAGCTAAGGACAGATCCTAGTCAAGGGGAACTAAGAGAGAAGTGTCTTTAGAATATTTCTAAGTAATTTTTTTTCTTACAAAGAAGCTGGTATTGAAAAAGCAATCTCTTTCCTCAATAAATAATAGTTTTAAGCCCAGTTGAATGAGGAAGTGCATGTACTTATAATTGTGGCAGTCATCTCGCAATAATGAGGGAAAAGCCAAGAGACCTCTGAAGTAGATTTTGTATTCTGGTATGATTTTTAAAAAATTTTTATTTTCATAAGGTTGTTCATATTAGTTGATTACATTCAATGTATCAACACCAATCCCACCATTACACCTTCCCATCACCATACATTTTCCCACCACCATTATTTCAAATTTTTCCACCACTGTTCAAGCCTGCTTGCCACAGGCAGATTCTAGATAATTTATTTTGTATTACTTATTATGAATATCATGAGAGGTTGCTCGGCCACAAAAGTGGCAACATGCTCCTGGAATTCTAAATATGTAAATGATCGGGGTTCAGAGACATCTCTGTAGGGAGCTAATCCATGTTGAGATTCATTTGTGAGTCTCTGGGTCAAGACAGGTGGAGCGTTTAAATATGTCCCTGAGACAGTTCATGGGCATGACAGCCAGGACCCCTAAGGAGTAGGGAGATGGAAGGGACAAACCATCTCCGCCCCATGTGGCCTTTAGTCTTCAAAGTCTGTTCCTGCATACCAGGGTTTTTCTTCTAAAAGTTTGTGGCCATGAGGGTTCATCCCACTCCATCTGAGGAGCCCCGGTGAAATTGGCTCCGCACGGAGTCTGAGAGTTCTCCTGCCAGCTGCTGTCTTCTGGGATTCACAGCTGCACCTGACCCTGGTATGATTGAACGGCTCATAGAAACATGTGTCTCTGGACATCTTAAGTCTATTTTATTGAATTTGCAGTAAAAAAATCATCCCACATACAATGACATTATCCAAAAATTCAGGCTCATTTCTTTTCTGCATTTATTTATTTAACAAATGTTTACTAAGAATCTCCTAAAGATAAGACACTGCAGGACAGAAAGATAGTGCAAGCTCAGTGAGTGCTTGCTCTACCTGCAGATGAGTAGGTTCCATCTCTGGCAGCCTGTGTAGCATCCCCGGAGTCCTAACAAAAGTCATCCTGAAGCACAGAGCTGGGAGTAAGCCTTGAGCAGAGAAGAGTAATGGCTGAAAACAAAATCCAATAATAATAATAACAATTGTTAATATAAGATCCTGGCAAGCTACCTGTGGTGTATTCGATATGCCAAAGACAGTAAGAAGAAGTCTCACTATGGAGACATTACTGGTGCCCACTCGAACAAATTGATGATCAACAATTGATGACAGTACTACAGTATTACTTAATAATAACAATAAAAGGAATAATAATAATATACTAGACTATCATTTTAAACAAAATAGATATTACCACACTTCTATTATTTCCAGTTGTGAGGGACAGAAACTGATTGGATGGGGTTAGGAGTGCTCAAATATATTAAATTTCACTTGTTTTGTTGAGGGTTTATAATCACTATGGGTTCTTAAAAGCAGTTGAGCTGCCATCTGAAGAATGAGCAGTGACCAACCAAGGGATGAGGATTTTTCTCATTTACTCTTGTGAATTAATTAATTTTCAAAATAAGTGACCTAGGAGCAAATGAAAGTTCTGAGAAGAATCACAGGAGAGATGTCATCCAGTTACTAAGCAGTTATCTGTCTCCAGAATCGGGGTGATACATGGTATTGATCAAACCACGCTTCTTGTGGACTCCAGGACTGACTTGCCTACCATAGACCCTCCATAGAACATATTGTGATCATTTTTATAAATAGAAAGCATCACAGTGTTTGTGGTAGCTGAGGTCAGGGACACTAGTTTTCATTTGCACATTGTACTCATTATAAATGATCTAATAAATTATCCCTTTCAGCAAAAGAATTTCCATAATTGGTTTCAGCCTGAGGGCACTTTTTTGTTTGTTTTGAACATTCAGCCATTTTGATTTATGTGAATGTGAAAATATCTACTTTTTTCTGCCTTTATTCCAACCTACAGAATATTATTTAGCACAAGGAAAACTCCAAAATAGCTGAACCTTTCCACTTATTTAGATTTCACCAAAGAGTCCCCAGGGTAGAATGAAAGCATCTCTGAGCTAGGGTAATTTTACAAAAACTGCTTAGAGCTCAACAGCTATTTCTGTACTTTCGGAATTCTGTAAACATATGGAGGGAAAATTTGTCCACAGTTATGCCGGAGCAGTGCCCAGGCTATGAATTCTCCTATCGTATCATTGTTGGGAAAGGCAAGAACCAGAGATTCAATGTCTGTGCTGAAAAAGTTTTACAGATTTGCACCTTTTTTGCTATGCCCTATTAGTGACAAGATCTCATCCTTTCTTCCTTGAAACGTATTATTTTCCCTTCTTTTCATTCCCCATTAGGTTCCTATCTATCTCCAGTTTTCTTCCTTTTTTGTTTTCTTCCTGCTTTTCTTGTTTTCCTCTCTTTCTCCTTTTTCCCACTCTCTTTTTCTTCCTTCCTTAGCTTATCACCAGATAACTACCAATTTCCACTAATTCTAGGATTATATCTCCTAGGATAGTAAATCACCTTAATGTGTCATAGACTGTTCCTTCAGTAGTAATAGGATGCCTTATATTTTCATCAAAAGGTATCAGTCATCATGATTAATGGCAGGAAAGATTGGGGTTTGTGGGTGAGGAGAGGGTATGTAGAAGGGGAAGTTTGTCTTTACTCTCAAAGACAAAGTGAACTTCAGAAATAAAAACCTCTATGTCTGCCAGGATTCTGGGTGATGGTTACTCCTGCATATTAGCTACTTTCCCCTTATTGATCAGGACATGTTAGAAGTGCTTTGGTGAGACCTCATGTTTGGACCTTCAATACATTTAATACATTAATTTGCAAATAAATTTAAAAATAAGGCTTTAGATGTTTTCTCCAAATGAGACTATACCTCAGGCAAACAGCTATAAAGAAGAATCCAAATATGCCCCTTTATCTGAAGCATATAATCTCAATGAAGTGATATTATTTATAAAAAACATGCTCATTTTATGACACTGACAATTATATTATGTTATAATATTTAATTAAAATTACCATCCAAGGTACTTATCTAAAATATTTTGAAGTTTTTCAATTAAATATCATTTAAAAATATTTAACATCATAAGACTTGTTTCTGGTGGGATTCTGGACACTTTCGGCTTGGTTCTCAGAAGTCACTCTAATGGTATTGTGGAATGAAACCCAGGTCATCTGTATGTGGGGCATAAGCTCCAACCTATTGAGCGATATCTCTCCAGCCATAGAAGAATATTTTTAAAGGAGATGCCTTAAGTTTTTTCTTGATTTGGGGAAAAGTATTTGATTTTCCCTGTTTAATGCAAAAAATGTTAAATAAAAGCATTTATTTGGTACTGTGAACATGGATTTCTTAATTATCTGAAATCTCAAAGTTGCTGTTAGTTGCTAAGCATTAAATTGCAATAAATTAGTACTTTTATATTTAATTTTTCAAAAATACGGGCATATTTTTGCATATGATTTCCTCCTGGATGCATCATTTTTAATTATCTTATTATCCTTGAAAACTTAACGAAGCACAATGCTTAGCATGCAACGAGTTCAATCACAAATTTTAAAGGAGCACTTCAACCAAGAGAAATATAAACTACAATTGGCAGTTTCTTGAACTAAGAAAGAAAACCAAGGGATTCAGGAGAAACAAAAAATTTTCAACTATGCACCTCAAATTTTTTTTTCTTTTCCCTCAGGTCTTTTTTTTTTTTTAATTTATTTATTTTTAATTAGAGAATCACCGTGAGGGTACAGTTACAGATTTATACACTTTTGTGCTTATACTTCCCTCATACAAAGTTCGGGAACCCATCCCTTCACCAGTGCCCATTCTCCACCACCCGTAAACCCAGTGTCCCTCCCACCCTCCCCAATCCCATCTCCCCCCCACCCCACCCTGCCACTGTGGCAAGGCATTCCCTTCTGTTTTCTCTCTCTAATTAGCTGTTGTGGTTTGCAATAAAGGTGTTGAGTGGCCGAATGAGGGCTAGAGACTGTGCACCTCAAATTTTTAACTATGAGTTCATTTTTAGTGACAGCATGGATACAGGACATTTATGGTTAACATACATCTTTTACTTTACCAGGTTTCTCAAATAATAAGTGTCTTTCTGTTGCTTAATATAAATTGCCCTTGTCTACTCTTTATATGGAAGAGCCTGGCAAGTTCCCCGTGGTGTATTCGATATGCCAAATACAGTAACAATAACAGGTCTCATTCCCCTGACCCTGAATAGGGCCTCCAAACATTTCGAAAAATGAATAAGGAGAGATTGCTAAGATCTTAGGACTGGGATGAACAGAGACATCACTGGCACCTGCTTGAGTTAATCGATGAACACTGGATGACAGTGATACAGGATACTCTTCTTAAATGTATAAGGAATAACATAATAAAGTTCAAATATAGTCATGACATTTGCTTATAAGTGAATGGACATGGAGAGTATCATACTAAATGAAATGAGTCAGAAGGAGAGAGACAGACATAGAATGATCACATTCATTTGTGGAATATAAAATAACATAATATGAGACTAACACCCAGGGACAGTAGAGGCAAAGACCGGGAAGACTGCTACATGGTTGGAAGCCTGCCTCATGAGTTGGGGAAGCAGCTGGGATAATGTGAGGATCACTAAGTCAATGATGGTTGGAGGGATTGTTCAGGATGGAAGACGTGTGCTGAAAGTAGACTAAGGACCAAACATGATGGCCTTTCAATATATTATTGCAAACCATGATGTCCAAAATAGAGAGAGTAAGAAGAAAGATTCCTGTCACAGAGCCAGGGGGTGGGATAATCTGGAAGAGGTAGGAGGGATACTGGGGATATTGGTGGTGGAAAATGTTCACTGGTGGAGGAATAGGTGTTTAATCATTGTATGACTGAAACTCAATCATGAAAGTTTTGTAACTGTATCTCATGATGATTCAATAAAAATACATAAATTAAAAATTAGAAAAAAATACAGCTCAAAAATTTAATAACATTTTCAAATGTTATTAATTTGTTACTAATGTATTTCCAAATCGTTGGGGTAGGAATAAAAATATATATAAAAGTGTTTTTAAAATTTGTGTCTGAGCAATTAAGATAATAAAAGAGTAAAACACTTGCCTTGTATGCAACTCATATTGACACCACAATGGTCCAGGAATAATCCCTGAGCACAGAGAAAGGAACGAGCCATAAACACATCAGATTTGGGTCAATTCCACTCCAAATATTGTTACTACCTGAAGTTAGATATAATTTAAATAAATTAAAAATTTTATCATAACTTGTCCATCCCTGTTGGTTGTAGCTGCTTTGAAAACCGAAGGTTTATCACCGTGATATCAAAAGCAGTCAGGGATACCACAAAGAAAAGAATTATAGGCCAATATCCCTGATGAACACATACGCAAAGATCGTCAACAAACTCTTAGCAAACAGAATCCAACAACTCATCAAAAAGATCATACACCATGACCCAGAAGGATTCATTCCGGGGATGCAAGGATGGTTTAACATTCGGAAATCAATCAACATAATCCATCATATCAATAAAAGAAAAGATAAAAACCATATGATCATATCAATAGATGCAGAGAAAGCATTTGACAAAGATCCAGCATCCGTTTATGATGAAAACTCTTGCCAAAATGAGTTTAGAAGGGACCTTCCTCAATATAGTCAAAGCCGTTTATCACAAGCCTACGTCAAGCATCATCCTCAATGGGGAAAAACTAAGAGCCTTCCCTCTGAAAACAGGGATGAAACAACGATGTCCACTCTCTCCACTTCTGTTCAATATAGTACTGGAAGTACTTGCAATAGCGATTAGGCAAGAAAAAGATATTAAAAGCATTCAGGTAGGAAAGGAAGAAATCAAGCTCTCACTATTCGCAGATGATATGATACTATACTTAGAGAACCCTAAAACCTCTACCAAGAAACTCCTAGAAGCAATAAACTCATATAGTAAAGTTTCAGGCTAGAAAATCAATACCCAAAAGTCCATGGCTTTCCTATATGCAAATAATGAGAGAGAAGAAAGCGACATAATAAAAGCAATCCCGTTCACAATTGTGCCTCAAAAAATCAAGTACCTAGGAATCAGCTTAACTAAGGAGGTAAAGGACTTGTATAATGAAAACTACAAAACGCTACTTTAGGAAATAAAAGAGGACAGGAGGAAATGGAAAGACATCCCCTGCTCATGGATTGGAAGAATTAATATTGTCAAAATGGCAATACTCCCCCCAAACCCCTGCTCATGGATTGGAAGAATTAATATTGTCAAAATGGCAATACTCCCCCCAAACATTGTACAAATTCAATGCAATCCCTAAAGGGATACCTTGACATTCTTCAAAGAAATGGGGCAAGTGCTCCTGAAATTCATATGGAACAATAAGCCCCCACGAATGCTAAAGCAATTCTTGGGAAAAAGAAAATGGGAGGAATCAACCTCCCCAACTTCCAACTCTACTACAAAGCGGTAGTCATTAAAACAGCATGGTACTGGAACAAAGGCAGAGCTGCAGATCAATGGAACAGAGTTGAATTCTCTGACACACAACCCCAAATATACGATCATCTAATCTTTGATAAGGTAGCAAGAAATGTGAAGTGGTGCAAGGACAGCATGTTTAACAAACTGTGCTGGCAAAACTGGACAGCTACATGCAAAAAAAAATGGGCTTAGACCTTCACCTATCACCATGTACAAAAGTCAGATCAAAATGGATTAAAGACCTCAACATCAGACCAGAATCCCTTAGGTATATTGAAGACAAGGTCAGCAAAACCCTCTATGACATTGAAGCCAATGGTATCTTCAAAGCTAACACGCCACTGGCCAAGCAAGTGAAAACAGAGATAAATAAATGGGACTATCTCAAACTAAGAAGCTTCTGCACCTCAAGAGAAACAGTGACCAAAGTACAAAGACAATCGACAGAATGGGAAAGGATATTTACACAGTACCCATCCGATAAAGGGTTGATATCAAGGATATACAATGCACTGGTTGAACTCCACAAGAAGAAAACTGCCAACCCGATCAAAAAATGGGGTGATGAAATGAACAGAAACTTTCCCAAAGAAGAAATTCGAATGGCTGAGAGGCACATGAGAAAATCTTCAACATCACTAATCATCAGGGAGATGCAGATCAAAACAACAATGAGATATCATCTCACACCACAGAGACTAGCCCACATCCCAAAACACAAAAGCAACTGGTGTTGGCATGGATGTGGGGAGAAAGGGATGCTCCTTCACTGCTGGTAGGAATGCCAACTGGTCCAGCCCTTTTGGAAAACAATTCTCAAAAAATTAGAAATTGAGCTTCCATTTGGCCCAGCAATATCACTCCTGGGAATATATCCCGGAGAGGCAAAAAGGTATAGTAGAGATGACATCTGCATTTCTATGTTCATTGCAGCACTGTTTACAACAGCCACAATCTGGAAAAAACCCGAGTGCCCAAAAATAGATGACTGGTTAAAGAAACTCTGGTACATCTACACAATGGAATACTATGTAGCTGTCAGAAAACATGAAGTCATGAAATTTGCATATAAGTGGATCAACATGGAAAGTATCATGCTGAGTGAAATGAGTCAGAAAGAAAGAGACAGATATAGAAAGATTGCACTCATATGTGGAATATAAAGTAGCTGAGAGGTACAAGCTTGCAATGATGCAATTTCTGGCAGATATTTCTTTGGACTTGGTTACTTAAATACTAAAATACAGAAATCCAAAACCATGGGACCGCTAGTGCGGCCACTCGACCTCATATCTCTTCATTCTCAGCAATGGAAAACAAATTATCAAATGCTTCCTTTTCAGCAGGTCTGACTTTAATGGGGAGAAACTCCAAACAAAAATAGTGATTTTTTTTGTTGAAATATTGAATGTAATAATAGTAAAGTGAAAGTAAAGTGAAAATTATCAGTTACACAGGTGGGGTGGGGGAGCTGGTTAGGTGGGGGGTGGGGGGGAGGTATACTGTGATTCTTGGTGGTGGAATATGTACACTGATGAAGGGATGGGTGTTCGACCATTGTATGACTGAGACTTAAACCTGGAAGCTTTGTAACTTTCCACATGGTGATTCAATAAAAGAATAAATTAATTTAAAAAAAAAGAAAGTTCAACTAATCTTCACCAATGCATGAAGAATATACAGTGGGAAAGAACAGTATCTCTAATAAGCAGTGCTGGAAAAATTGTATCTACTTACAGAATAAAATTGGACCATTATTTCATACTACTTAATACTATTAGAAGTTGAAAACTTTTATTGATGGAAGTCAACTCAAAATGTATTAAATATTTAAATATAAAATCAGAAACAATGACAGTAATGAAGAATTTTGGAAAATCTTCTTGGTATTGATCTGAACAATGATGTCTTTTGGATAAAACTCAAACATACAGATCGTCATCATCACCACACCGTGGATGGTCGATTTTCTTGAGCGGTCTCAGTAATGTCTCCATTCATCCTAGCTCTGAGATTTCAGTAGCATCTCTTTACTCATCCTTCCCAACAGTGCCACATTGGAGGCTCTTTCAGGGTCAGAGAAATGAGACCCATTGTTGTTACTGGTTTTGGCATATGAATACACCATGGGGAGCTTGCCAGGCTCTCCTATGAGGACAAAAAACTCTCAATAGCTTGCCAGGTTCTCCGAGAAAGAGAACTAGGCTATAAGATGTCACGTGGCCACGAATGTGGCCGCACACTTCTAGGAGCTTGGTTTATAGTCTCTGGATGTTGGCCATTGATGGGATTACATTGCGCTGGGGGCAGTTTAAGGGTGTGACCGCCTAGCTACTGGAAAATGGGGGATCTGGGAGGAAGAGGCCCAGTCCCGATCAGAACAGGCTTGGAAATCTCAGCTCCAGGTCTGCACACCTGGATTCCTCTGCCGGTTCCTTCACGCGTGAGGCTCATCTGAAAGTGTGGAGAGGGACCTTGAGCGTGGCTGTGGCTGGGTTCCAAAAATACAGATAACCAAAACAAAACAAAAGGAAAAGCAGGAGGAGGATGAGGATGAGAAAGAGGTAAAAGGTGGAAAGAAAAAGGAGAGGAAGAAAAGAAACAAGTAGAATTGTACCAAAATAAAAAGTTGCTCTGCAGCAAAGGAAGTAGACTGAGGGGTTTAAAGCAACCTTTATAATGGAAGAAAATGTTTGGAAACCATTTATTTTATAAGTGTTTATGTATACCATAGTTTATATATATCAATGTTTATGTATAACAAAGGGAGTTGTATGCCATAAATATATGGGAGTCAGAGAGATAGTCCATCAGGTAAGGCATTTGCCTTGTATGCAATTGACTAGGTTTTAGCCCCAGCATCACATACAGTTCTGGAGCACTACCAGGAGTGACCACTGACTGCAGAGCCAGAAGTAAGCCCTGAGCATAGCTGGGCATGGCCCCCAAACAAACAAACAAAAGTCTGTTGTGACCTCCTATATGGCATGGATGCCAATGTCCCAAGAGTTCCACAAGACAGATGTCGAACTGGATCTGAAATCCTATTGATCTGTACCATCCAGGAACTGGTCTCCACCACCAGAGATCTTGAGGGATCATGGACTCAGGCTAGAATAAGAAATTTCTCTTTGCAGGAAAAGGAAAGTCTGTCCTAACTTCTATCTAGGCTCTTTGGGATCTTTGCTTTCTCTCTCAGAAAAGAAGGAGAGAGAATTAGAGAGAATATCAAGAGTATATATCTCAGGTTGAGATGTAGGCTAATATCCAAGATAGGAAAATGCCTGTTTGAGTTTGTGTGTCACTGACCTTTTTCCTACATAATACACTCAGTGATAAAAGTTAATCTATAAATTAGGCAGTAGAAAATATTAGCAACAAAAATAATAGAAATAGACCATACTGCAATCAGAGTTATGCAGCTGTCTCTCTCAGCATTTATTATGGCTGGGAATGTGGCTCAACAGTAGAGCCCACACCTTGCATGTGGAAGACTTAAGTTTGATCCCTGAAACAACAAAAATTTTACTGTTTATAATAGTTTCAGACCACAGTTTGTCTGTCAGAAACTGAAACCACAGGAAGTTAAATCACAGACCAGGGGAACGGTGGTGTTAAACAAAAATACTGGAAACAATGACAGAGCAAGAAAAATAGACAACATGTCATTTATTCTTTTCTATTGCTTAGGTTCCTGTTTTGTTCTGGAGCCGGATTTGGTGGTGCTTAGGGCTTACTCCTGGTGCTGCTCTCAGGGATCATTCTGGGTGGTGCTTAGGGGATCACATGTGGTGCTGAGTGGCTGTGTGAATGGCAAGTATTCCACCCACTGCACCTCTTTGGTCCTATCCTACAGCTCCTCTTGGTCTTCTCTTCTCATAAGTCAAAGGTGGAAAGCTATCAGGAATGTATCAGGAACAGGATTGAAAGGTCCTGATCCTGAATCTAACTTGAGGCTGGGGATGTTCCTCACGCAGTTCTCAGGCAGCAGCTAGAGTCCTGCAATTCAGCTCCTTTCTGACCCTCTCCACCTGGAGAGAGACAGCATATGGTCCACAGGTTCTGACTTCATTCTATAAGACTGCTCCATCCCCCTGAACCCTTGAGTACTTTAGGCACCAACTTCAGGTCTAGTTTGTTACTTAGGCTTCTGACACAACCAGCTATAAATTAGATGTCGCTATAATACCTGCTTGGTTCTGGTTAATTGGCTAGAGTGGCTCTTAAGGCTCAAGAAACCTATTATTTATTGTGATACCAGGGTCTCACATATACAAGACAAGTGCTCCACCCCTGAGCTACTACATCCCTGGCCCAGGAAACCAATTTATTCACTGGATCTCTGATTGATTGCAATGATATTTAAAAGTATGATGCAAGAACCAAAATAAAACTACATTATACACGATTCTAAATAAAGGGCTTGAACTGGAAAGAATGTACAAAGGATTTGAGGGCTTGCTTTGCAGGTAGGAGTCCTGGGTTGGATACTGCATGACACCCTGATCACAGAACTAGGATTAGTCTCTGTATACTGCCAAGTCTCTCTCTCCCTCTCCCTCTCTCTCTTTCTCTCTCTATCTCACACATATTAAAAACAAACATATAACTAGAATGACAAAAAACTAAAAAAAAGAGGCTTCAACCCACTACCTGTTGCTAGTGACTTGAATGAAGTGTAGACAAGAGAGGTAGCCTTAAGAAAATAGGTCTTCCACCTCTCTGCCACCCAGGGAAGTACCTGGATGCGTAAGAATTAGTGTGTAGTGTGGGTGAGGACTAGTAAAGCCTACTATGTGCACCAATGAGACATGGATGCTTTAGTATCATCAGCTCCATGAGGCAGCCGTCAAGTTGCACCTGAAGTCACTTGTTTAACATAGCGCAGAAGCACCATGTAGAGTCCTTACAAAATCTTCAATTCACGATGAAGCAAGAAATTGCTTTTTTTGCAGAAAAGGAAATTCAGTCCTAATCTCAGCACAAACATTCCAGGATTGTCACTTACCCTTATAGAAAAAAAAGTTCAGGAGGAGGCAAAATAGTAAAGCAATGTGACATGTATTGAAAAAAATGTACTTAGAGACATGTGAGGAGACAGAGAGAGCGAGAGAGCGAGAGCGAGAGAGAGAGAGAGAGAGAGAGAGAGAGAGAGAGAGAGAGTTTCAGAGAGAATGCTCCAGAGTAGGAAAAAAAAATGAAAAACAATATCTTTTCAATTTAGTGCTTCCAGCTCCAACTAATTAGTAGTACACATGTATGAACGCCATCTGGAGTTCATTGCAAAATCACATCTATTTACTAACAAATCACTGTACCACTGTATCACTGTCATCCCATTGCTCATCGATTTGCTCGAGTGGGCACCAGTAACGTCTCCATTGTGAGACTTGTTGTTACAGTTTTTGGCATATCAAATATGCCACAGGTAGCTTGCCAGGCTCTGCCATGCAGATGAGATATTCTCAGTAGCTTGCCAGCCTCTCTGAGAGGGGTGGAGAAATCAAATCCAGGTCGGCTGAGTGCAAGGCAAAAACACCATACCCTCTATGCTATTGCTCCAGCCCTTACTAACAAATATGGAACTGAATTTTAGAAGATTTGGGGGAAGATAGTAAGGAGATAATGTACTTTCCTTGCATGCGGCCAGCCCCAGATTGAAGTATCCTTAGCACCACATAGAATACCCCAAGCAATGTTAGGAATGACCCCTGAGCACAAAGCCAAGAATAGGTCCTGAACACGATGGAGTGTGATTCAATTTTTTTTGTTTTAATATGTCTTACAGTTTTTTCTTACATATTTATAATATGAAATGATAACAAATGTTTTGTGGAAGAACTTTTCTTTTTTCTTGTAGAAGAACTTATTTAAATGACAAAAAGTGTTTCTTGTAGTCTGTGGATTCTGTGGGCAACAAACCTTGCAAAACTAAATTTAAGTAGTAGGAAAAATACAAATAGGAATTTTATTCAACTATTCCAGAGATACTGATTGGCACTGTGCTAACAGTTATAATGGTCAAATATAATTTCTAGCTCCTATTCTGGCAATTATAGATAGTTCTTATAGTTCTAAGAATGATATTAAGAGGCAATGTAAATGCACAGGAACTTATCTCTTCCCAATAACAACAACAAAATTGCTAAGAATTGTACAAAGTCCTATATTACTGTTTATTTGTTAGTCCATTCTGTTCCAAGGAAGCCATTGAAAATTCTCATCACCGCCTGAAACACAATTTATATGACCTAGCATTAAAAAAGTAAGGAAAAGGCTTAAGCAACTGCATTTCACAGGATCACAGGGTGTTAACATATTAGTCAACCCATAAAAAGCTCCTACTGATGTATATGGAGTTGTATCATTGCATCACAGGTGGAGGGGCCTAAATTGTTTTTGGAGAAATATGGGACTCTATCTTCAGGATCATGAACTGTGAGTCAGAACCAGGATTCTCAAAGCCAGTGGGGACGTGGAGAATTTGGCTTAGATGCAGGCTTATGACTCATTAGAAAAGGTGAACTGGTTTTGAAAAATAACAAGAACCACCTTCTATTCTCTGTATACCTACCTTCTTTCTGTAATTCTCTCCTCAGCACGTGTATGTACGCACTCACACACACACAGAACAACCTAGGATATTTGGAAATGCTTATAAGTATTGTTCATTATTTTAAGTGGTCTTAGTTTATTTTGCTATTAGATGTAGCATTCAGAGTTATACTTTGAATCACAGATTTGCAAAAGAATTCTTATTCGACTAGTGAAAAAATATTTGCCAAGTTTATACACTAAATTATATTGTGAAAAATCATATGATTGATACTCAGGACCAACTTTCTAATCATTGAAAAGATTCTGAGTAAAAATTTATGAAGCTCATTAGCAGAACAGTCCGAGGTAATTGTTGGCACTGTGTAAATGTACTGATGGGTGACCTGATGGTGTAAATGACTGATGGACATAATGACAACCCAAGTGTGGGCAGGGGGGGTGACTCAAGGTCACACCTTATTCCCAAGTGCATGTCAAAGAAATCTTACACTCTGTATAAAGGCAAAGCTCATGTAATTTGGACCACGGGGAATAGCATCATAATTTCAGACTGTCAAAACTCTTATTCTGGATTGGAAAAATTAAATTGCAAATAATTTTAATATTATTTTTAAGTTTAACATTTGAATAGGGATGGTTGTGTCACACACAGCTATGCTCAAGGCTTATTCCTAGTTCTGTGCTCAATGATCACTTATAGTGGTGCTCAAGGGACCATATGCAGTGCCAGGGATCAAACCAAAATTGTCTACATGCAAGGCAAGTGCCTTACCTTCTGTACTATCTCACACCATTTCAATATTAGTCCATTTAATGCTGTTCAAGTTTTGTTATAGTGGTCTGAAAAACTCAGATTCCAAGGACTTGCCATTTCCTGTTTTCATTTTCTAGGCTTAGAAATGTCACAGTAAAGAAAGAATGGAAAAATCTAGCTTGCAGAAAAATGAAAATGAGCAGACAGATTTGACATTCTGGAAGCTGATTCAGTTCAGATCTTCTATATCCAAAGTTAGTTGAATGCTGATCTCAAAAACAGACCACCCACAGCCACCTCAACTGTTGCCAAGAGCCTGCCAGAGCTTAGATTCTGCCCTCTTGGTTCACTCTGACCCCTTCAACACCCACCGTGCCTCCATTAATCACTCAAGGGAGGTATTTTCTTCTTTTCTCATTCCTTTGCTTCCCAGGGAGTTTCTGAAAAGCAGTGCATTTTTTCCCTGTGCAACTCTGAAGGATATCTTTTACTTTTTTCATGTCTGAATAAAAGCTTTTAGTTCAGTGTTACCTGAAAGATGTTAAGTCATATATATCACTGTCTTATCTTACCTATATACCAATTATTTCCTTGCTTACACTGTTGCCATTCACAATCATCCTATTCCTGAAAGATAGAAGCATAGTTTAAAAAGTAAACATGACATTTTATTCCATAAATGATTTTACTTGCTTTTATATAGGCTGTGAAGCCTTGAATGACCCATCTCTCCAACCTCATCAACCTTCACACATATGCTCTGAAGTCAGTCCTTTGACAGGGTCTTTGTACATAGGACTTCCTCCCTTAGCCTGTAGGCTTGTATGCTGTGTCAGCTCTCTTGAGTCTGTAATATCACAAGGTGGGTGCATTGCTTCATGTATATTGATGTTCTGGGTGTATAAGCAGCTTTTTCCTGTTTTCAGACCTGGAGAGTTGACCCCATAGTAGATGCCCAAGATATATTGAATGTTCCCCAGAAAAATCTTAGTTGTTGTTGTCTGGTCACTAAATTTCTTTCTTTTTTTTTTTTGATACTTTTTGGTCTATGTCTTCTTAGAATTTCCCTTGGATCATAAATAAGCTCTTTCTTACTTCATTGTCTATCCAGGCTAAGCAGAAAAGATGAGTTTTAAGAATTATTGTGTTTTCCCAGGGTTCTTATATAGACCTCTGCACATCATAAGCAAGAGCAATTAGGCCCTATATATATGTATATGTATATGTACATATACATATATGTGTGTGTGTGTGTGTGTGTATTGGGCCAAAGAGGTAGTACAGCATGTAGGGTACTTGCCTTACTCACAGCTGAACTGGGTTCAATCCCCAGTACCACATGTGATCACCTGAGCACCAACAGAACTGGTCTTTTAGCATAGAGCCAAGAGTAAGCTCTGTGCATTATCCTAAGACCAATGAATAATAAATAAATGTTGGATAAGTGAATAGATAAATGGACAGATGGGTATATTGATAAATGATACTGTGTAGTTGTAAATAATTTTCTCATCCTGTTTGTCTCTAAATTACTTCTTCTTTTGGTGGAGCAGTAGTCAAATTGTTTATTCTTCAGGGTAATTGTTAGGGAAAATATCCACTAGTGCTTTCAAAATAACTAAAATTAAAAGTATCCTCAGAAACCTCTATCCTTAATGCAGGTTTAGGAGAATTACTTTGCATTTCTTAATCCTTGAAAGTCTCTCAACGAAAAATGCTCAATTAGATTCAGTGACAAGTTCATCATACTAGATTCCTATTTACAATTCTCTTGTGATAATTTTCCTTCTATTCAATCAATGTTTAGTAAAATTTGAAACAGATTTCTCTCCCTTTTGCTAATTATAATGAATCTTCTCCAATACACACCGATAAAGGTAAAGAGATGCAGAGAAACTCAGCCTAGTCTACCTGGGTTTCCCCACTGCCATTTGTGATGAAATCTTACTTGTGAACCTGGGGTCCCTCCTTTGGTTTCCAAGGAAGAAGATGTGTTTTCTTCAGAGCCTTCTCCCCTAGTTCATTCCCACTTGACGTTTCCCCGTTTCTAAGTGAGGTTATGGATACACATTGAATGCAGAACCCGTTGGTTTTTTTGGAAAGGGCAAAATAAGAGAAGGGATTTTTCCATATTCACATTTTTTCCACAGAAATGTATTCATAAGCTTTAAACTTGCCCAAACTATGTTAATGTATGTGGTTGGCTTCTGTGCCAATTTTCATTGTGAATAAGATGCTAAATAAAAGGGTTCTTGTCTTTCCCTTCCCTCCTCCCCTCTCATAATTTTAAGTTCATAAGCCCATTTTGTGAGTGAATAGGGTCTTAGGAGAGAATCAGAAGCAATGTTGTTCTTGTGGCCACTTACAGTGTTTGCTTTAAACTCTTGATAGGAACATGGGGCTTATGACAGCAGCAGTGAGGTAAACAGATGACTTTATATATAATGCCTTTTACAAGGTGGTTCAGTTCATTTCTAACCTTGGTCTTGGCGTCATGGAATAAGCCAGAGAAATTCCACCCCTTAACCCTACCTGGCATCTCCTCCCTTCAAGAGCAAGAAAATGTCCATTTACTGGTCATTCCACAATTCTTTCCTTCTAGCAGATTTTGCAAAGTGCAGTGCCCAAAATCCCAGAGAGTGCCCCATAGTGTCAGCAGGCATTGTCATCATCACCAACATCATCCTCATCATTTAATCAAGTGACTGGGAATGTTCACAATAAAAGTTGCGACTTTTATGAGCCATGAGTTGGCATGTCCTAGCAAGTCCTGGTTGTCAAGTTTCAGTGCGTTTTGGTTCAAATGTTCCCTGCCTGCCCTTATTCTGGGTTATACCACACCTCCTGGGACTGACTTTGTGGTTTTTGCTTAGCTACTGACTCAAGTCACAGAATATTTGGGCCAGGGTGTATGTGTGTGTTTGGGGTGTGTGTGAAGCAAGTCAAGAATACATAGGTCTAGCAGGGCATCAATTTATATGGTGGATGGAGGAATAGAAGCTGTGACATAAAATCTGTCAAAGATTCACAAGCTAGAGTTATAAGAACTTGATTTGTTTCTGGCTGTGGTTCCCGAGGCAGCTGCTGATTCCTTCATTTAAAAACAGCTACAATGAAAATATCCCTCTGACAACAGTAGTGTAAAGATGACAGGAAGAAGTAAAGGTACACACTCAGCCTTTGTTATGGCATATTGCAAGATACAATGTTACCATTAATCCTTCTATTTGTGACAACATGGAAGTAACTTCAGGGTCTTATACTAAGGAAGAAAAGTCAAACATTAAAAAGATAACTGCTCTCTACTCTCAGTGATATATGGAATATGAAATACAATAAAAAATGAACACAATCTTTTTTTGGTATAAGAAAGGCTAATAGATTTTTTATTTCTAGAGGTGGGTTTAGAGGCTGAGGGAATTGGGTAGAAATCATTAAAATGTACAAACTTTCAGTTATAAGATTAGTAATAGGGATGTGACATATTATATGATGTCTAATGTCAAAATTGCTGTATGTTATATTTGAAAGGTGTTAAGAAAGTAGATTATAAAACTCCTCAAGACCAGGATTAAAAAATGTTAAAAAATGTTTAATTACATGAGATAATGGTAAATAAATTAAATAAATTCACTTATTGTTTCACAGTGTACTGTCTGCACTGTCTGTGCACTGTCATCCTGTTGTTCATCAATTTACCCGAGCGGGCACCAGTAACATCTCCATTGTGAGACTTGTTGTTACTATTTTTGGCATATTGAATATGCCATGGGTAGCTTGCCAGGCTCTGCAGGTGGGATACTCTCAGTAGCTTGCCGGGCTCTCTGTGAGGGATGGAGCAATAAAACCCAGGTTGGCTGAGTGCCAGGCAAACGTCCTACCAACTGTGCTATCGCTCCAGTCCTATTTCACAGTGTATGTATATAAAATCATTATCCTATATACCTTAAATATGCAGTGATTTATCATCCTAGACACTTTATACAGTAAAAATGAAAGAAAATACAACACATTATTGCCAATTGATTATAATTATAACCATAGTCAATATATCAAATAAGATTGCTAACTAAAAGTTGACATTGATATTCAGAATTAGGAATAAACAGATGTATAATAAAATTAACATAATACAATGGTTGATCAACAAGATCCTCTTTTATTCATCTGGAAAGCAGAGATCTTTACATGGACATTGGATAAAAGGCTCAAATTTATAAGTCTTTTTATAGTGATGAATAAACAGCTTGGCGCATTGATGTCCTCTCGGTTTATTACAAAGAATTCCTGTTTTAATGTAGGTCCAATAAGCCCTTTCCAGACCCTCTCTGAAGGATCTATCCCTTGCTAGTCAAGAATTGCACCCACCCCTGCCTAACCAAGTCAGCTAGGCACAGTCCGAGATAGGTCACAAACCGAGGTTGGATGTTCCGCTCAGAATAGTCTCTGGACCTTATGTGCTTCAATCCAGGCCCAACAACATGCTCTGATGCTGATCAGTAAGTCAGTGGAAACAAGAACATCTCTTGAGCCCTCCTCACTCCTGTCACCTTCCTTAGCTCCCTTCTGCCTCAGGATGAGGAAGGGGAGACATATGTAGAAGGGGAAAGCCTGGATCTTTCAAACTTTCATGTTTCTCTAATTTTTAACCCTTCCTTGAATTTTGTCTTCTGATGCACAGAGCTTTAACAATCTGATGGAGCTTGTGAGTGTTTTGTGGAGCACTATTTTATATTCATTTAAAACACACAATATTTAAGGTAGGAAAGTAATTTGATACTCAGACATACTCATTGTAATATGGTAGTCAATGTGTTTCCACAATAAATCTATGTGTTTCTGTAATAGTCTGTTAAATAGCAAGACCTAGGGGCCTAAAGACTACCACATGATTTTGAAATCATGAAGAGTGAAAATGGCATGAAGATATCTGTGGTAAAAATACATCAGTAAATTCTTTGATGGTGAAGTCATAGCTACTACTGTTACTGTGGTTTGTTGCCATGTTCAGAATTAACGAATCATTTCATTTCATTCATGAAGGGGTATAGACAAGGTAGAATTTCTGCCCCATCCAGACTCGCAGGGCCCCACTGCTTTAGCCCTTTGTGCTCAACCTAACACCTCGTCTCTGAGCTCCTTGAGTCTTGATCTTATCACCTTCCTGCCACCTTATTTTCACCGTAGACCTGAGGGGAACTCTTGGAGTCCTCACCCTCAGGACAGTCGCTCTGTTTTTCCAATTAATTCCTGAGGATGATGTTAGGACCTGCCTTTCATACTCTCTATGTCACCAGTTATGTGGAGTATGGGCTTAGTCCAGACTTTTGTTTTCTTGCCCCCCATTTGAGTTGTATGATTTAAGGAATTATTTGTTTATTTCAAAATTTTTATTTCATGTAAATAACCGTGATTTACAAAGTTACCTACAGTTGAGTTTTAGGCATGAAACTTCTAGCAACAGTCTCATCCTCAATGTCAACTTCCCTCCACCAGTGTTTGTATTCCGGGGCCCCCGCCCCACCACCACAGTCTCCCACAATCATCTCCTGCTAGTCCATCACCCTCACAGGCACATTTTAAAGTTTGGTAGTTATAGTTTGGATCTCATGCTTTCAGTATTGTTGAGTCAATGATTTGGATATACAGCTATACCATTCCTGCACATTGCCAGTATACCCAAGGCCCATGGCTCTTGGTCCATCATTACTTCTCTTTCGTATCTTCTTAATTAGCCCCTCAATTTCTTTCCTTTTCTGTCTTTCTCATAGGGGCCAAGGGTGATCTAGGTATCCCCCTTTACTACATTGCATTTTCTTGTCCAATTAGTCTGTGTACCACAAATAAGTGAGATCATTCTATTTGATGCCTTGATTTTTATAATTCATAGGTTATAGAGCTCCTTAAATGTGTCTGGGGAATCAATTCCTAAAATAAAATGGTATTTCTACTAAGGAACAAGTCCCTTACAGTAGAAAGAATATTATTTTATTATTTCACATTCTGAGCATGAGATGAATGTACAGTTGTTGTAATGTAGCATGATATAGGGTATAATTGTCTTGAGTGTCACTGAGTCTATAGGAAAAAAGCATTCTTATCAGAAGAATCCAGAGGCAAATATGAAATCAGCAAGAAGGATGAACTAATTTCAAATTTCAACATTTATGAAATGCTTACTATAATTTCAGGGCAGGGGCTTACAAACACAAAACACAAATAGGAACTGAGGAATAAGTTGCCAATATAAAAGACTGGAATTCCTCTCTCTTCTACTTACCCACTTTAAAAGATTACATGCGTAAGAAATATGAAAGGCTAAGTATAAGAATTCTTCCACCTCAGGGGCTGGAGCTATAGCACAGCACGTAGGGCATTTGCCTTGCATACAACTGACACAGATTCTATTCCCAGCAACCCATATGGTCCTCTGAGAACTGCCAAGAGTAATTCCTGAATGCAGAGCCAGGAGTAACCCCTGTGCATGGCTGGGTGTGACCCAAAAAGAAAAAAAAAGAATTCTTCCACCTCAGATCAATGTCAGGGAAGGCGACTGACAGAACTAGAGATTTGTTGAAAGCATGAGATCCAAGCTATAACCACCAAACTAGTATTTTTCCATAGAATGTACTTCTCATTTACAGATTAGCAGATTTGGTCTGCTACCTTCCTTTGGAGACACAAGGATTCCATTTGCCATAGCCTCTGATTTTTAAACAATCTCTGAGATGTTATAGAAACATCTCTTCTTTAAAATAAATGTTGGGAAATAACTGTTTCAGTTATTCTCTCTGTCAACTGAATTAACTTGAAACTTAGCTGCTCACAGACAATTCTTTATTCTCCAGTTTCTTTGGATTGAAATTCATATAATGTATTACTTCTGCTCTATCATGTTTGAAGCCTTATCTGGGAATAATCAAATGTAGGTAGTATTTGGTAGCCAAAGACTGGAACCATCTTGAGGCCAATTAGCTGTCTCAGGTTTTGGTTGGGAAGAATCTGGCCAGGATTGCCAACTGGAATATGAGGCTTCCTCCTGTGCCTTGACTTCTTCACATCATAGCAACGTCCGATGTCCGATAGTAGAACTTCTTCAACGTGACTCAGAGATTCAAGCACAAGTTGTCTTGCAAACAAGGAAAAATGGCATGGCCTTTATGATCAATCTTAGAAGTCACACAGTATCTCTTCACTTATGCTAGATGAATCAAAGCAATCATAGGTTGCCAGACGTTAGGCTCCTCCTATTGATGGGATACAGCATGAGAGGGATACAGTCTAGAAAAGCATGTGACCCAGGTATTATTCATACAATCATCTAAGTCATCTTAGGAATATGGGGAAATATTTAAGATATGACATGCTATGTGTTGTTTAGCAATATATAAATAATTTAAAATATAGAAACACATTAATCTGCTCTAGCAACAAACTTAAAACTTTGTTGTTTTGATGAAACATTTAAGAGTCAAATGTTTAGAAAAAGGAATTCAGGAAATTTGCTTATGAATGGATGGACATGGAGAGTATCATGCTGAATGAAATGCATTGGAAGGAGAGCGACAGACAGAATGATTGCACTCATTTGAGGGATATAAATAAAAACATTGTATGAGACTAATACCCAAGGACAGAAGAAACAAGGGCCAGGAAGATGGTCAACATTTGAAAGATTGCCACAAGTGTAAGGGGTGGGCTGGGTGGGGGGAGGGGTGGCAAGGAGCAGGTGTCAGAGGGCAGTTAAGATTGAGAAGGAATCACTGTGATAATAAGAGTTGGAAATGATAGCTCTGGACAAGAACTGAGCGCTGAAAGCAGGCAAAAGGATATACACGATAACCTTTCAGTACCTGCATGGCAAACCTTAATGCCCAAAAGGAGAGAGCGAGAGGAAGGGAGAGAAGAAAAGTGCATGTCACAGAGGCAGGTGGCAGGTGGGGGAGGGGTGCAAGGATGGAAACTGGTAACACTGATGATGGAAATGTACACTGGTGAAGGGACGGGTGTTCAAACATTATATGATTAAAACCCAATCGTGAGCAACTTTATAACTGCGTATCTTAGAAGTGATTCAATTAAAAAATTAAATAAATATTTCTTAAATTAAAAGATATAAAATAAAATGTTTATTTTTATTGCACATGGCTTAAACCCATTTTAAATTCACAGCACTACACAGGGTTTCTGGGCATCACCAGGAATCCAGGTGTGAACCCTGAGTGCAGAGCCAGGATTAAGTCCTAAAGTCCTAAGCACCTCCGGATGTGCCCTTTTCCTACCCCCACCCCCACCTCCAATATAAATAATAAGTATAGCCAGAGGAGGGACATTTTCACTTTCAAAGCCTTTTGAGAAGGTTTGGAAACAAGAGTTTCTTTCTGTGCCCTACCTTTTGACATCCTACACCCTCTTCACCTGAATCAGTTGACAAATACTATTCAAATAAGGCCTCCTTCCTCTTTGCAGTGGGTACATATGAATCCAGCGATTCTTCCAAAGAAATGGCCTCCAAATTCTTTATTTGCTTGTTAGCAACAAGACTCTCTACACTCATAATAACCCATTACCTGCTTTCTTCTATTACTCACAAGCAAGTCTTTTGAAATATGTTTGGGAAATTGACCTGGAAAAAAATAAAAACCCTTGAAAGGCATATAATACTCCAGATAAAGACACGTACTTTGTTCTCTAGTTCCCTTCATGGAAATAGTGTCTTTGGGGAAATTCCAAGGGTCCTTCTCTTATTCCTCTGTCCAGTCCCAGGGTTTATGAGCAATGAGGCTAAAAGTCCTCGTCCCATTTCTTACTTAATAAGGAATCTTTTGGTCTGGTCAACACTGCTTCTTGATACTAGTTTAGTTACAATCAGTTGACCAGCTCTCACAATATCCCTTCTCAAAGCCTGGTCATTCCGGCGGGTGATTCAGAAGGTCATACCTGAAATATACTGAGATTTCTGTGCCTTTTGCCATGATCCTGTGTTCCAGGGTGCGGTGTGCAGAGAGGTTTGGATTTGTCTAAATGTTAATTGTGTCAACAAGGTGGCAGCCCCAGCAGCACAACCCCAGCCACCTCCATGTTGGCTGGATTCCAGGGAGGGAGGTGCATGATCACAGGCTGTCTGAGCTCACCTTTGCAGGTAATGGGGCAGGTATGTGGCATTAAGGAGCAGGAAGGTCGGCAAGGGTTGGTAATTGTTTAACTCTTCCAGGGCACACCTCTGAGTACATGGGCCACACCTGCAGACCTGGCAAGACGTGCTGTACATGACTACATGGAGGTGCTTGGTGCACTTGAGCCAAGAATGGGTCTAGACGGGAGCCTACAGCTGACAGGGAGCCCAGCCCTGGCCTGCTTGAAATCTCACCAGTCAAAAGGCCGGTGCTTGAGGGATGCAGCTGCTCATTAGCAGGGTGAAATGGACTAGTCATGTCACTTTTTGGCACCTCCGTTTCCTCACCTGTATAGTGATGGATCTGAGAACATGATCCTTAATATACCTTTCAGCTTTGACATGCCCTACTGCAGGGATTTGCAAGCTAAGGGAACCATCAGACTCACTTTGTAAGCTTGATAAAACACTAATTGCCTTGTCCCATCCCTAGAGCTCCTGATTCAGATCTGAACTAGAACCTGGGAGCTTGCATTTTTTTCTTTAATGCTTGCTTGCATTTCTTAACTGTCTCCAAGGTCTTCCTGAATTACTCATATGGGGAATCACACTTTTTAAGCATCACTTTTGTCTATGATGCTTGGTTGTCATTCAGATGCTTAGCTTTAGCATCAGAAGGTCCTGGGGACCATTCTGGGTCACTTTACATATCTTCAACATGGTAGAGAAGGGCTCAAGAAATTCAGAGTTTCGGGGCTGGAGTGATAGCACAGTGGGTAGGACGTTTGCCTTGCACGTGGCCAACTTAGGTTTGATTCCCAGCATCCCATATGGTCCCATGAGCACTGCCAGGGGCAATTCCTGAGTGCACAGCCAGGAGTAGTAACCCCTGTGCATCGCTGGGTGTGACCCAAAAGGCAAAAAAAAAAAAAAAAGAAATTCAGAGTTTGCTAATAAAATTTTCTCAGATCTTTGTTACTGTTTCTCTTGCCAAATTGACTTATGTTTGGAACAATAGAATGTGAAATGAGAAAATAAAGTAAGACTTAGTTCAGTTGTTCAGGACAAAGGGGTTATATTTTACTCATTTGTATTATGTCTGCGGCTTGCCTGTAGTGTTTCCTATTGTTTTGTTTTGAAACCACACCCTGTGGTGTTCAGGACTTACTCCTGGCTCTGTGCTCCGGGATCACTCAGGGGAGCCATGCATGATGCCACAGATCAGGTCAGCTGCATGCAAGGCAAGTGACTTACCTGCTGTCCTATCTCTTCAGCCCACAAGGTGCTATTTCCTAAACACCAGGAACAGTTGAGAAATATTTGTTATGGCTTAGTGGAAGAAAGGAGAGTAAAAAAAAAATACTTAAGTAAAGCTTATCTGCAACTATCAGAATTAATGCTGAGGGGTTTTGATGCATAATTGCCGAGACTAGACTGACAACAAAACAATATGAATCTGGTATATGGAAGGCAGCAGAAATGGTGACATCTGTGGTACAGGAAAAGGACAAGCGTATTTAAAAACCTTTAGATATTTTCAACACACTATTGGCCAAATTGTGTCTTTGAACTACCTGTATTTTCTTTTTTTTTTTTTTAATTTTTTATTGTGGAAAGTTACAAAGTTACAAAGTTTTCAGGTTTAAATCTCAGTTATACAATGCTCGAATGCCCATCCCTTCACCAGTGCTCATATTCCACCAAGAATCCCAGTATAGCTCCACCCCGCCCCCTCACACCCAAACCCCCCCACGCCCCTAGCCCCCCCACCCTAAGCCCCCCCCCCCCGCCTGTGTAACTAATAAATTTCACTTTACTTTCACTTTGATTGCATACAATATGTCAACAAAACTCACTATTATTGTTTGGAGAGTCTCTCCCCTAAAGTCAGACCTGCTGAAAAGGAAGCATTAGATAATTTGTTTTCCATTGCTGAGGATGAAGAAGTATGAGGTCGAGTGACCACACTTAGCGGCCTCTCAGTTTTGAGTTTCTGTAATTTAGTATTTTAGTAACTAAGTCCAGAGAGATATCTGCCAGAAGTTTCATCGTTGCCAACTTGTACTTCACAGTTACATTATATTCCACATATGAGTGCAATCTTTCTATGTCTGTCTCTTTCTTTCTGACTCATTTCACTCAACATGATACTTTCCATGTTGATCCACTTGTAAGCAAATTTCATGACTTCATGTTTCCTGACAGCTACATAGTATTCCATTGTGTAAATATACCAGAGTTTCTTTAGCCAATCATCTGTTTTCGGGCACTCTGGTTTTTTCCATATTGTGGCTATTGTGAACAGAGCGGCAATGAACATGGAAATGCAGATGTCATCTCTACTATACCTTTTTGCCTCTCCGGGATATATTCCCAGGAGCGGTATTGCTGGGTCAAATGGGAGCTCAATTTCTAACTTTTTGAGAATCGTCCATATTGTTTTCCAAAAGGGCTGAACCAGTCGACATTCCCACCAGCAGTGAAGGAGAGTCCCTTTCTCCCCACATCCACGCCAACACCGGTTGCTTTTGTTTTTGGGGATGTGGGCCAGTCTCTGTGGTGTGAGATGATATCTCATTGTTGTTTTGATTTGCATTTCCCTGATGATTAGTGATGTTGAACATTTTCTCATGTGTCTCTGAGCCATTCGGATTTCTTCTTTGGAAAAGTTTCTGTTCATTTCATCACCCCATTTTTTGATCGGGTTGGCAGTTTTCTTCTTGTGGAGTTCAACCAGTGCATTGTATATCCTTGTTATCAACCCTTTATCGGATGGGTACTGCATAAATATCCTTTCCCATTCTGTAGACTGTCTTTGTATTTTGGTCACTGTTTCTTTTGAGTTGCAGAAGCTTCTTAGTTTGAGATAGTCCCATTTATTTATCTTTGTTTTCACTAGCTTAGCCAGTGGCGTGTCAGCTTTGAAGATACCTTTGGCTTCAATGTCGTGGAGGGTTTTGCCGACCTTATCTTCAATGTACCTTAGGGATTCTGGTCTGATGTTGAGGTCTTTAATCCAGTTTGATCTGATTTTTGTACATGGTGATAGATGGAGGTCTAAGCCCATTTTTTTGCATGTAGCCGTCCAGTTTTGCCAGCACAATTTGTTAAACATGCTTTCCTTGCTCCACTTCACATTTCTTGCTCCCTTATCAAAGATTAGATGATCATATATTTGGGGGTGTATGTCAGAGTATTCAACCCTGTTCCATTGGTCTGCCGGTCTGCCTTTGTTCCAGTACCATGCTGTTTTAATGACTACCGCTTTGTAGTAGAGTTGGAAGTTGGGGAGGTTGATTCCTCCCATTTTCTTTTTCCCAAGGATTGCTTTAGCTATTCGTGGGGGCTTATTGTTCCATATGAATTTCAGGAGCGCTTGCTCCATTTCTTTGAAGAATGTCAAGGGTATCCCTATAGGGATCGCATTGAATTTGTACAATGCTTTGGGGAGAATTGCCATTTTGACAATATTAATTCTTCCAATCCATGAGCATGGGATGTCTTTCCATTTCCTCGTGTCCTCTTTTATTTCCTGAAGTAGTGTTTTATAGTTTTCATTATACAAGTCCTTTACCTCCTTTGTTAAGCTGATTCCGAGGTATTTGATTTTTTGAGGCGCAATTGTGAATGGGATTGCTTTTCTCAGGTCACTTTCTTCTCTCTCATTATTTGCATATAGGAAAGCCATGGACTTTTGGGTATTGATTCTATAGCCTGCAACTTTACTGTACGAGTCTATTGTTTCTAGGAGTTTCTTGGTAGAGGTTTTAGGGTTCTCTAAGTATAGTATCATATCATCTGCGAATAGTGAGAGCTTGATTTCTTCCTTTCCTACCTGAATGCCCTTAATGTCTTTTTCTTGCCTAATCGCTATTGCAAGTACTTCCAGTACTATATTGAACAGAAGTGGAGAGAGTGGGCATCCTTGTCTCGTCCCTGTTCTCAGAGGGAAGGCTCTTAGTTTTTCCCCATTGAGGACAATGCTTGCCATAGGCTTGTGATAAATGGCTTTGACTATATTGAGGAAGGTCCCTTCTATACCTATTTTGGCTAGTGTTTTCATCATAAACGGATGCTGGATCTTGTCAAATGCTTTCTCTGCATCTATTGATATGATTATATGATTTTTATCTTTTCTTTTGTTGATATGGTGGATTATGTTGATTGATTTCCGGATGTTAAACCATCCTTGCATCCCCGGGATGAATCCCACTTGGTCGTGGTGTATGATCTTTTTGATGAGTTGTTGAATTCTATTTGCTAATATTTTGTTGAGAATTTTTGCATCTGTGTTCATCAGGGATATTGGCCTGTAGTTTTCCTTTTTTGTGGTGTCTTTGTTTGCTTTTGGTATTAGGGAGATATGAGCCTCATAGAAACTGTTAGGGAGGGTTTCTGTTTCTTCAATTTCCTGGAAGAGCTTGAGAAGGACTGGCAAAAGGTCCTCTTTAAATGTTTGGAAGAACTCACTAGTGAATCCGTCTGGACCTGGGCTTTTGTTTTTGGGGAGACTTTTGATTACCATTTCAATTTCCTTGATGTTAATTGGACTATTCAGGTACTCCAGGTCTTCTTGGTTCAGCCTTGGGAGATTATAGGAGTCGAGGAATTTATCTATTTCTTCTAGATTCTCTTGTTTCGTGGCATAGAGATTTTCAAAGTAGTCTCTGATGATCTTTTGAATTTCATTGGTTTCTGTTGTGATGTCCCCCTTTTCATTTCTGATTCGGCTTATAAGGGTTCTCTCTCTCTCTTTCTTTGTGAGTCTTGCTAGTGGTTTATCAATCTTGCTTATTTTCTCGAAGAACCAGCTCTTGGTTTCATTGATCTTCCGGATTGTCTTTTGGGTTTCCATGTCATTAATTTCTGCTCTAAGTTTTATTATCTCTTTCCTTCTGCCTGGTTTTGGCTCCTTTTGTTGGTCCTTTTCTAAGGTCTTGAGCTGTGAAGTCAAGTTATTTATGTGGGCCCTTTCTTCCTTCCTGAGATATGCTTGCAGAGCTATAAATTTTCCCCTTAAAACGGCTTTAGCTGCGTCCCACAGGTTCTGGTAGCTCGTGTCTTCATTCTCATTTGTTTCTAGGTACCTTTTGATTTCTTCCTTGATTTCCTTCCTGACCCACTCATTGTTCAATATCGAGCTATTTAATTTCCAGGTGTTTGATTTGGTTTTCTGCATCTGTCCACAGTTAAGTTTTATCTTCAGTGCATCATGGTCTGAAAAGATAGCTGGTACAATGTCTATCTTGTTGATTCTGTTGAGGTATGTTGTGTGGCCCAGCGCATGGTCTATTCTGGAAAATGTTCCATGTGCACTGGAAAAGAATGTGTATTCCTTTTTTTGGGGATATAAAGCCCTGTATAGATCTATTAGCCCTCTCTCTTCTATTTCTTCCTTCAAAGCCAGTATTTCATTGGTGAGTTTTAATCTTCTAGATCTGTCCAGAGGAGACAGTGCGGTGTTGAAGTCTCCAACTACTATTGTGTTGCTCGAGATGTCCTTCTCGAGGTCTCTTAGCAGCTGTTGTAGGTATTTAGCTGGTCCCTCATTGGGTGCGTAGACATTTAGGAGTGTGATTTCTTCCTGATGTACACATCCTTTGATTAATAAAAAGTGGCCTTCACTATCCCTTCTAATCTTTTTCAACCTGAAGTCTATGTTGTCCGATACTAGTAAAGCCACTCCGGCTTTCTTGAGGGAGTTGTTTGCTTGCAGGATTGTTTTCCATCCTTTGACTTTGAGTCTGTGTTTGTTCTGGCTATTCAGATGTGTTTCTTGCAGGCAACAGAAGGTTGGGTTGAGTCTCTGAATCCATTTTGCCAGTCTGTGTCTCTTAATTGGTGAATTCAGACCATTGACATTAAGGGAGATTATTGTTATGGGATTTTGTGCCGTCTTTGTGCAAGGGTTTGTTGTGCTTATAGAGGTTGTTCTTGTCTTACAATAGCCCCTTTAGTGCTTCTTTTAGGTTTGGTTTTGAGTCTATGAAGTTCCTGAGCTGTTGTTTATCCCCAAAGTAGTGTATGATTCCTTCTAGTTTGAATGAGAGTTTAGCCGGATAAAGTATTCTTGGTGAAGCGTTGATTTCATTGAGTTTTTTCACTATATCCCACCATTGCCTTCGAGCTTGGAGGGTTTCCTCTGATAGATCTGCTGTGAGCCTCAGGGGTGCTCCTTTGTATGCGATTTCCTTCTTAGACCTTGCTGCTTGGAGTATTGTGTCTCTCTGGAAGATGTCCATCATTGTAACTATGATATGTCTTGGGGTTTTTCTGTTAGGATCTCTTTTAGCTGGCACTCTCCGGGCGCCTTGAATCTGGATGCCTGCATTGTCCAGCTGTGGGAAGTTTTCCGCAATGATTTGTTTGACTGTGTCTTTTTCGTTGGGGTTGGTTCCCTGTGGTTCTGGTAGTCCAATGATTCTAATGTTGTTCCTCTTGAATTCATCCCCTAGGACTCTGATTCTGGTTAGAGCTATTTTGAGGTCTCTTGCCATAGTTTGATGTTGCCTGTAGGCCTCTTGCAGCTCATCTTCAAGCATACTGATTCTGTCTTCGGCTGCAGTCATCCTATTGTTGAGGGCAGTCAGAGAATTTTTGATTTCATGTACGGAATCCTTCATCTCTTTTTGAAGGTTTTTTATTTCTGCTCTCATTTCTTCCCGTATTTTGTCGGCTGTCTGTTGTATTGTTTCCGCCAGGTCTTCCTTGAAGTTGTCCATCTTTGCATTGAGTTGATTGAACATGTTGAGGATTTCAAGTCTGAATTCTTTCTCAGAGAGGTCAAGTTTGTAGGAAGTGCCCATTGAGGTTTCCGGACTCCTTTGATCGTCCTCTGGTTGCAATGGTGATTTTCGCTGTTTCTTCATGTTGTTTGTGGTGATATGAAAGAGGGCTCTTGATGATGAGTGTCCCTGTTTCCTTTTGTTGCGAAAAAGGATTGTGGATAGGCTCAGTTAATAGTGGTTGGCTTTTTACTTGCCGTTTGTAGAACCTGGTCTCTTACTGAGATGTTTCCTTCAGTTCTTATGTGAAGTCTTGTGTTTTATTGTCCTACTGCTTGCGAATAGCTAGGATGTTAGTCTTGTATAGGATGTTGAGGAAACTACTTGCCGCCGCGTGAGCTTTGGCCGCCGGAAAAGAGACCACGCCCACTTTTCTTAGGCCACGCCCCCTGGTGGTTAGGCCACGCCCCTTTCCCACAACCTGACAGTGGTCAACGTGCTGGGGTTGGCGTGCCGGCCACTCGGCCGGCAGTCCGGAGGGGAGGGAAGCCCGGGGTGCTCAGGGCCGCGGAGCAGCTGGGTCCGGAAGGGCGGGTCGAGGGAGCGTCACAGACCTTTGCCGGAAGACAGGACAGCGGTGGCGCTTGGGGTCGGCGTGCCGGCCACTCGGCCGGCAGTCCGGAGGGGAGGGCTGAACTACCTGTATTTTCTGCCTGCTTGTTATTTTTGTTGTTTGGGGGGTTGGGGCCACACCCAGTGCTCCTTACTCTGCACTCAGGAATCACTCCTGGAAGGTTTGGAGGACCATATGGGATGCTGGGGGGTCAAAGGCAAGCGCCTTACTTGCTGTACTTTCTCTCTGACCCTAGAACTACCTGTGTTTAATCATGGACTGTGCCTTTCTAATGCTCTTCTAACATAGAGAGGAGGAGTTGAAGGACTCAGTGAATATTTACTGAACTCAGTATCCGACTTGCATTGCTTCCATTAATGTTGCCTGTAGTCTAACTGAAAAAATCTTCAGCGGAGACAATTTGATTTACCCTTGGGAGTTTAATGTTCATCTCTGTTCCAGGAGTTTGAGGTATGTTCATTCTAAAATTGTTTCCCATGATTCTTGTCTCTAGGTACTTAGAGTTTACCTTTCAATGTGGGCTGAACAAATTATTTACTTCCAACAAACAGAATATGGCAAAAATGATCAAGTGTACATTTTAGAGAACAGATTATGAAACTTGGTGTTTTCTATATTGTGCTTTCTTTCTCCTCCTCTCTCTCCTCTTTTATTTCTTTGTCTCTGTTTCTCTGACTCTCTCTGTCTCTCTGTCTGCCTTTCTATTTCTCTCTTTACTCAGTGTCACTGACGTTTGTGCCATTATGTCTGTGAAGATGAAGCAGGAAAGGTCAACAAGGTCAAGAATCTCTAGCTAAATGGGGGGATGAAATGAACAGAAACTTTCTCAAGGAAGAAATCTGAATGGCCAAAAGGCAAAAAAGTGCTCTTCATCTAGTGAAGATCTGCATCAACACTCTGATATGCATCATCAGGGAGATGCAGATCAAAACAACTATGAGATACCACCTCACACCACAGAGACTGGCACACATCCAAAAGAACAAAAGCAACTGCTGATGGCATGGATGTGGGGAGAAAGGGAATTTCTTCCACTGCTGGTGGGAATGCCAACTGGTTCAGCCCTTTTGGAAAACAGTATGGACGATTCTCAAAAAATTAGAAGCTGAGCTCCCATTTGACCCAGCAATACCACTCCTGGAAATATATTCTGGAGTGACAAAAAAGTATAGTCAAAATGACATCTGAACTCTAATTTTCATTGCAGCACTGTTTACAATAGCCAGAATTTGGGAAAAAAACCCGAGTTGACAGATGACTGGTTAAAGAAACTTTGGTACATCTACACAATGGAATACTATGCAGCTGTTAGAAAAGATGAAGTCATGACCTTTGCATGACCATTGGAAAGTCATGATACTTTCCAATCAACATGGAAAGTATCATGCTAAGTGAAATGAGTCAAGAAGAGAGAGACAGACATAGAAAGATTGCACTCATAGACATAGAAAGATTGCACTCTGTGGAATATAAAGTAACAGAATGGGAGACTAGCACCCAAGAATAGTATAGATAAGTACAAGGAGGTTGGCTCCATGGCCTGGAAGCTGGCTTCACATGCTGGAGGAAAAGGCAGCTTAGTTAGAGAAGGGAACACCAGGTAAAGTGTGATTCAAGGACCTGCTGAGGATGGGAGATGCTTGCTGAAAGTAGACTATAGATCAAACACAATGGCCACTCAATATCTCTATTGCAAACCACAACACCCAAAAGGAGAGAGAGAACAAAAGGGAATTTCCTGCCACAGAGGTGGGGTAGACTGGGGTAGATGGGGTGGGGGAGTGGGAGGTATACTGGGATCATCCATGGTTGAGAATGGGCATTGTGGAGGGATGGGTACTCGAGCACTGTATGACTGAAAAACAAGCATGAAAAGTTATAAATCTGTAACTGTACTTTATTGTGATTCAGTAATAAAAAAAAATTAATTAAAAACAAAACAAAACAAAAAGAATCTCTAGCTAGTGGCAGCAGGTACAAAGGCCTAAATGAGCTAAGTTTGTCAGAGGACACTTCCCTATCCAAGACCTCTCTCTCTCTCTTTCTCTCCTTCTCTCTCTTTTTTTTTTCTGTTCACACAAGGTGATACTCAGGTGTTACTCCTGGCTCTACATCCAAGAATCACTTCTGGTGGTGCTCGAAGAACCATATGGGATGCCAGGGATCGAACCCAGGTCAGCTGCCTGCAAGGCATATACCCGACCTGCTCTTATTATCATTCTGGCTCCTATCCAAGACCTCTAATAAGACTATAAATAAGGCCGAAGCCTTGGCCACAGACTTCAAAAAGACTGTGAAGCAAAGGAATATCAGCTGAGTCATAGCAAGATTCTAGAGTCACAAAACGTAGGTAATAAATGTGTCTGTGATATTTTAAATTGCTCAATGTAGATAATTCCATGAAACACGAGGGAATTAACCCAAAGCTATTTGTTAATGTTGAATGTTTTCCTTCCTTCCTTCCTTCCTTCCTTCCTTCCTTCCTTCCTTCCTTCCTTCCTTCCTTCCTTCCTTCCTTCCTTCCTTCCTTCCCTCCTTTTCTTTATCCCCTTCTTTTTTTCTTTTCTATTTTGGTTTTTGCTCCATACCCCAAAATACTCAGGGATTCCTCCCTACTCAGTGTTTGGATTTACTCCTGGCAATATTTGAGAGACCATGGGACATCAGGAATTAAACTCAGAGTTCCTAGCTTACAAAGCATGTGCTTCAGTCGACTAAGTTATATTCCAAATCTACACTATTTCTTAGGATAATCAGCATTTGGAAAATTCAGATCATAGCTCCATACTCACTGGCTTGAACCAGGTCATGAAAGGAATTTGTATATACCTTTAATTCCACATTCCGGGATGGCATGTCAATAATTCAGAATCAGTGTAATGATTTGATTTATTCAGTGGGAATACCAAACACTACCATTTCGAGATTTAGTTTCCATGTACACATCTAAGTTTTAATATCCATAGTTTAATCCTTAGATTTCTCTTTATTTTTTGCTAGTGGAGGGCTGATAAAGTAGCATAATAAAATAGCTTTTTGTTGTTTGATTTGGGGCTGTTCAGGCCATATAGATTTTAAGGGATGCGGCACAGCCGCCTCTCTGGCATCAACCGAATGGTAAGTTAAAAGTTTGCAAACTTCCAAACAGCATCTTCAGCTTTGGCATGTCAAATGGTGCTGATTCTGGTTGTTTATAGAAGATTTTGTTGCCTTACTTGGGCTGGATTCTGCCACTGGAATTTTTTTTTTTAATCTGTTTCAAGTGAACCTTTTGTGTAAAGCTCTGGAGAAACATCTAGCAGAACACAGAATGAAGCCAAAAATTCCTAGCACGTTTACCTGCTTGAGAATAAATATTTGTACTTAGGGCAAATTTCTCTGAGAATTGTTTTCAAGGTTGCATAGTGGTAAGATTAGGGGATGGGCCATACTGTTCGCTAACTATTGAAAGTTACCTATTTGAACTTAAAAAGGAAATGGTAATGATGAATGATCAAATTGATGTAGGCATGTCTGAAGAATTAATCATTACTAGTAGTCATCACATACAGATATTGTCACAAATCCTCATTTTGCAGTCGAAGGTTTACAGTGGAGATAAGGTGGTGGCCTACCTGAACTGAGGTAGCTCACACTTGGCTAAGTGAGAAGGCGCTAGGCCAGCACTGACCACAGTGACACGCTCCTGCCCTTTCTGATAGCATTCATTTCTCTCCTTTTCCAGTATTACAGTCTAAAAATTTTTAGAGGGGAAATTCCCGGGGAAGGAAACTCTGCAGGCTCAAATTTCAGACTCCCCTGACAGGAAATCCTGGCTAACCTTGAACTTCGGGGTCATCTGTTGTGGGTTAACACCACTTTTTTTCATTCCTAGTTTTAAAAGAAGCTCTGCTCATTGTCCCTTGTATGTCTTCTTCTTAAAACATCTCAACTCCCAATTGGTGCCAATTCAAACAAAACAGCAACAACAAAAAAGCTGGGTTCCCTTGGTAAATTCTCCAGTTCAGATTACTGGTTCTCCTTAGCCAATTAACATATTACCTTTTAAATTTAAGAAAATTTGGGCCAGTCTTCTGGTGAGTCTTCACATCTCACAATACCCCAGGAATGTCTTTGTAAAGATGAGTAAAGAACCAAACTGCAGGTATGTTAATCCTGGGACTATCAGTTTCCTATAGAGGAATATTTTTTAGGAATTTTTGTTCTTCCTGTGCACTGATTCTGTTAAATAGGGGAAGCATCCATCTAACTGTTTGAAAGATAAAGCTAATAATATACAGATAGAAACCATCAAAATTCAAGCCATAATTTTTTCTTCTACCAGTCACATAATCCTGACAAATTTCTTAGCCTCTCTATGCCTGGGTTTTCTTATCAGTACAATGGAGGTATTAGTACTATGTACCTCATAAATCATTTCAAGGATTAAATGTGTTAAGGCATATGAAGTGATTGGAACAGTGCCTAGCAAGCAGTAGCACTCAAGATTACATAGTACAATCGCTAGGTCTTCTTACCATTACTTCCTGGAAGTTCTCATGCATGGCAGCAAGAAAGTTTTGTATTGTTCTGCTTACAGACAACCTGTGTTTTAGTTTATTCTTTTTTGTCTTTCGTATTCCAGTAGTACTGCAAAACCTCCCTGTTGTTATGAAATATGTCTTCTCAAATTCAGCAACTTGAAGCATTTTTTGGTTTGTTTGTTTGACGGGGCACACCCAACTGTGCTCAGGGCTTACTCTTGTCTCTGTGCTCAGGGATCACTCCTGGTGGTGCTCAAGGGACCATAAAGGGTGCCAAGGATCAAACCAGGCTTGGTCACATGCAAGGCAAGTATGTCACCCACTGTACTATTGCTCCAGCCCCTTGAAACTTTTTTTAAAAAATCCAATCCAGTATAAGTGATTGCAGTTCTGCTTGTTTAGAGTTACTGCAAAACTTGAATGGGGAATGGTTTGCTTTCCACCTTTCTCATGTACATGCTGTCAGACCTCAGTTTCTCACAATTTTAGCTTCTTATATAGATTTCTAGACTGGCCTCCTGACAGTGGGTTTGGATTAGTACTGGTAAAGAGAAAGAGAGGGAATACATAACCAAAATAAGTCAGTCATTTTATAACCAGTAACAGAAGTGTTCTCTTATAAGTTTGGCCATAGTCTTTTCAAATGGGATTCCCATGAAGTTCACCCCATAGGGGAAGGGATGGGGAATTCATCTTCATTTCTTGTTATAGCAAGTATTTATTAAGAATGTAGGGGGCTGGAGCAACAGCACAGCAGGTAGGGCATGTGCCTTGCACGCAGCCGACTTGGGTTCAATTCCCAGCATCCCATATGGTCCACTGAGCACCGCCAGGGGTGATTCCTGAGTACAGAGCCAGGAGTAACCCCTGTGCATTGCCAGGTGTGACCCAAAAAGGAAAAAAATAGAAATTGAACATGTCTTTAAAACCACCATCAGTGTCTTTCTGTTGCAATCCCAGAAACCTTGTAAATATCAGAATTTAAGTACTCGCAAAATCAACTGCCACATTTTCTTCTACTGATCTCTGAACAAAAAGGAATCCAGTGACTTACCTAAAGTCACACAATCAGTTAGTTGCAGAGAATAAATTCAACACCATTGCTATTTCTTCCTAAGTGTAACTGAATCTTGTTCTGAGGCATGTTGTCATTCCATTGATTTACTATAGCATATCTTGATATCCTAAGGTGTTGAAAGATTAGGCCTTGCATATGGTTGCTTTAGACTAGTGCTAACCAATATACCAGTAATGGCATGTATTATATTGGAAATGTGATAGAAAGAAAGTATACATTGGATTTCCAAGATTAAATATGAGTAAAATAGTAAAATAACTCAACTATTTCATTCATTACTTCAATACTGCATGCATGCTTAAATGATAATGTTTTATATATTGGATGAAATAAGTATGTTATTAGAAGTTATTTTCCCTATTATATATTTTTATTATACCTACCAGAAAATTTAAAATTACACTCATTAATTGTATTGTGTCATATTTCTGATACAAATACAAGCTACCGAGAGTATCCTGCCTGCATGGCAGAGCCTGGCAAGCTTCCCATGGCATATTCAATCTGCCAAAAACAGTAACAATAAAAGGTCTCATTCCTCTGACCCTGAAAGAAGCATCCAATCATTGGGAAAGATGAGTAAGGAGAGACTGCTAAAATCTCAGCGCTGGGATAAATAGAGACATTACTGGCTCCCGCCCAAGTAAATCTATGAACAATGGGATGACAGTGATACAGTATTTCTGATGAGTAGTGCTACTCTTGACTGTCCAAAGCAGTATCCTCATTTGCCTTATCTTTGGTCTATCACAGTCTTGTCAATGTTTCTAGTTCTGTCCTTGGCCATTGTGCTTGAATCATAACAACACAGACTGCTGTGAGACTTCTGCTTTGCCACCTAAAGTTACTGTTAGTTATGCAGACTGTGTGGATCCTAATGACCTTATACATCTATCTACTGACACATGTAAGTAACTAAGGGTATCTTGAGAAACTCAGGCATGTATTTCTGGTGAGATCTATTGACTTACGTGCTCCAAACCTTCCCTAAGAAATAAATTTTAATTGCAAACTGCTCAAACTGCTTTCCAAAATTCTGTTCCTCTTTTGAAAAACAGTTACAGACCAAATAATCCTAATTATGTATTGTTATTTTATTCCTTTCTTCTCTTCCTTCCTTCCTTCCTTCCTTCCTTCCTTCCTTCCTTCCTTCCTTCCTTCCTTCCTTCCTTCCTTCCTTCCTTCCTTCCAATTCAAGCCCAAATTTGGTCTTCAAGAGTATTGCTAATCAGGTGACTAGTTGCATCTCCTTGATTTGCCCTGAATATTTATAAGGTTAATTACTGAGGGACGTTGAAAGACAAAAAATGCAGGGTTTCACCATTTATTAAAACTTTTCAGTCCCAGTACACTAAGGACCAAACATGATGGACTCTCAGTATCTTTATTGCAAATCATGATGCCCAAAAGTAGAGAGTAAGAAGGAAGGTGCCCGCCACAGAGGCAGAGGGTGGGATAAGGTGGGGGTGGAGGGAGGGATACTGAGGACATTGGTGGTGGAAAACGAGCACTGGTGGAAGAATGAGTGTTCAATCATGTATGACTGAAACTCAATCATGAAAGCTTTGTAACTGTCTCATGGTAATTCAATTTAAAAAAAAATCAGCCCCTCTACAATAGAGTAGCATATGTAGTAAATCTGCTTACTCAGGATTCTTGGCTGTAATGTGCCTCGTTTCTAAGGCAGATAAATCTCTCTTGTATGTTGATCCAAAGTGGTTAGTCTGCACATTCATTCCAAACAGCTTCCAGATTTTTCTCCTTCCCTTCGCTTGATCAATGAGCTAAGTCTCTTGCAGGCCTCTGCCCCAATCACCTTCTTGTTGACATTCCAAAGTGCTAAGATCACAGATGGACTGGGAGGAGAGTAGCTCCAGCATGCTTATTCCCTAAGAGAGAATCCTGGATGTTTATGGTATGTGATTTTGTTATTTTCCCATCCTTGTAAGGGCTTGACATTGTTTCAGAAA